>NC_086319.1:70732905-71032905 GCF_036172605.1 Pelobates fuscus
TATCCATTTATTGCTGGGGAACGGGGCCCTAGTCACCGTTTAAAGGGACACTTCTGCCCATTGGGGTGGTCTGGGTGCCAACTCCCATTACCCTTAACCCTGCAACTGTAATTATTGCAGTTTTTATAAACTGCAATAATTACCTTGCAGAGTTAACTCCTCCTCTAGTAGACAGCCACTAGAGGGCACTTCCTGCTTTATAGCACAGTTTGAGTTGAGCTGTGTGAGGACCTCCAGCATCGCTAAATTCCCCATAGGAAAGCATTGAAAGCATTTTCAAAGCTTTCCTATGGAGAGCTCTAATGCGCATGCGCATTAGGTCTCCTCAGCCAGCGGGCGGGATCAGTCTCCCCCACCGGCTGACGTAATGAAGAGGAGGAGAGGCGGGACATCGGCTTGGGTCTCAGGTAAGTCACTGAAGGGGTTTTCACCCCTCCAGCAACCTGGGATGGGAGGTGGGAGGGAGAGGGGGCCTGCAGTGCCAGGAAAACACATTGTTTTCCTGGCACTGGAGAGTCCCTTTAAGTGACTAGGGCTCTATAGTGTTAGGAATACATATTTGCATAGCTGCATTTTATGAGTGTCTCTCCAGCACCATCTCCATCAGATACATGACACTTGTGAGTTATGACTGTTTTAGTGTTTTTGGTCGATAAGATTCTGTAATTAGGCCCATCATAATTGTCAGCACCAGGCCCACTGGGCTCTTAATCTGGCCCTGCCAATCATCTTTCTATCACTACCCTCTTGAGCACCACTCACCACAAACTGAGAACCAAATTCTTAAACATCATGACTGTAACGGACCGTTTCACTTACAAGAGGATAAAACCCAGTTTAGGCGATATCCCCCTTTTCCATAGACCAGCAGCTACAGCAATCACCAATCTCCCGAACTGCAAACTGTACGAATTCTGGAAACTCCCGAACTGGAAACACACGAACCCTGGAATCAGCCGAACAGGAAAAGCATACAATCCGCTTACACTCCTGGCAGTCAGCATACAATCCAATTCCCCCAAAAACGAGACGACACATCGGTTTGAGGGTCAAGCAGAATCTCAGGTCTGGAACACCCAGCCTGCTTTTTATTACAGTTGTGCACATACAGGACACACCCAGGGGGAGGCATAAAACAACCAATCAAGTAACAGTACAACCCACACATCCCCTCCCCTCAGATAAGCAATTACCATAATTATTACATACAGTAAAAATACAGTTTCCACACATACTCTGTAACTTTAAAACCATACATCACATTCACATAAAAATACATATCCACAATCAATCCATTCAGGGAACAACATATTAAAAAAGTTCAAAAGTTAGTAAAATTATCTTGTGTTCCCCCTGGCTGGCAGTATTTTAATCTGGCTCAAACAGTAAAAGTAAAACATCCCCACAATGCATCCTGGCTTCCTCCCTTCTGCTCTGGAGATAATTGGAGAAGTAATCCAATTATCTCCCAGGTCAAAGACAAAACTCCATTACACATGTGGGGACCTAAATACAGGATTATGTTTTAAAATATATAAAGTTACTTTTTATACATTAAACACAGACATGTAACATATCCCCAGATAGCTCAGGTCTGCGTGCACATTATTAGGTAAATGGCACGCAGACCACACAAATACAGTTTAATTGCCATGGAGCCAAAGTCTTTCCCATAGTCTTTCATTATATGAATAGGCTCCATGGCATAGCTATCTGGGGGTATCACTGCTCACACAGGGCAAGTACCGAATGGCCCCACTGTGTTTAAAGGGCCAGAATGAGTGACATGCACTCTGTTAGGGCTGAATATGTTTTGTAAAAGGGCCCAATCTCCCAGGGCCATAGTCCAAAGGCAAGAGGCGGGCAAGCAGCCCCCTCCAAGAACACGTGGCGAGGTCGGTTTCGCCACAATGACCTGATTTGTTGCTGTAATTTATCTGCTAAATACTGGTGGAGATTGTTGAAATCAAGCCCTCCAACCCCCACCCCACAAAAGTATAAAACATTACAATTGCAATACTATCAAAGTAAGATTATGTCCAAATTCCTATTACTCACGTTACTTGCCCTTGCAAATGATGTAGAGTCTAACCCTGGTCCCCTAACAGATTCCATTCCTAGCCTTCCAGCTAAAAAAGGCCTCACCTTTGTGCACTGCAATATCCGCAGCTTACTACCAAAAATCGATTCACTGCAAGCATGGTGTTCACATTCACAAAAAAAATCACACACACACTCTGCATTATATACACACACACACTACACACACACACACATACACACTCTGCATTATACACACACACTGTGCATTATATACACACACTACACAAACACACACACACACTCTGCATTATATACACACTACACAAACACACACACACTCTGCATTCATTATATACACACACTACACAAACACACTGCATTCACTATACACACACTACACACACTGCATTCACTATATGCACACTACACACACACTACACAAACAAACACTCTGCATTCACTATATATACACACTACACAAACACTCACTGCATTCACTATACACACTACACAAACACACTCTGCATTCTTTATATACACACTATACAAATACACACTGCATCCACTACACACACAGCTCCCTTGTCTAAACACACTTCATCCACTACATGTGGCATGTATATTTTGTGCATTTACCTTTAGAAATAGTTTATTTTTTAAAAATGGTAAATGTACAAAATATCGGCAAGTTATCGGCTATCGGCCTGAAAGTTCACAGATTATCGGTATCAGCTCTAAAAAATCAATATCGGTCGATCCATAGACCTCAGTCAAATGTACCAGTTTCAGGATTCATTGTGATCAAAGTTCAAGCGTACTGGCTCTATGACTGATCACTGTGCATATAGACAAAGGCAAAACGTATGCACAAAACAACAAAAATTGGCCAAGGTCCAAAATTTCTGTAAAAATCTGAACAATAACATATCAAACCCTAGAAACTTTTGGAAAATAGTAAAAAACTTACAAACTCCCCCAATCCACTCCCAACCCTCCACTGTCAAAGTGGATAACCAAACCCTGCAACTTCCCTTGGATGTAGCAAATACCTTTCACAATTATTTTGTCAGATGCTCCACTGCCCTGATTGCCAAGCTAATAAATGACACGCATCCTGAAACTACAAATGTGGATCAGGCCCCACTAAATTTGCAATGACCCAATACAAGTTCAATTTTAGACCTGTACCTATTAGTGTCATTAAGAAACACCTTATTAATCTAAAAATGAAAAACTTGGACCTGATTAAACCCCAGCAATGCTGTTGAAGCTCAGTGCACCGGCAATTGCCAAATCTGTCACAACCCTAATTAACAAATCCTTGGTGTCCGGGTACATACCCAAACTTTGGAAGACTGCGAGAGTAGTGCCTATCCATAAACGTGGTGACACTACTTTGGTTTCTAACTATCGCCCAATATCATTGCTACCAGTAATGTCAAAAATCTTAGAAATATGCGTCCATATGCAACTGAGTATTACAAACAATCAAACTATCTGATCCCTGATCAGGCTTCCACCCAAATTACTCAACTACAACTGCCATCTTAAAAGTTTGCAATGACATCCAAATTGGCATGGAACAAGGAAACCTTACTGGAGCTATTTTCCTTGATTTTGCAAAGGCCTTTGACACAGTAGACCACGACAATCTACTGCACAAACTCAAAAACTCAGGTATTGGTGATCGTCTGCTAACCTGGTTTCGATCATATGTATTAGATCGATAACAATATGTGTCCATTTCTGATAGTGACTCCCTCTCCCAGTCACGTGTGGTGTTCGCCATTCTCAGCCCCCTACTATTCATATTATTTATAAATGAGTCTGCAAATCCTCAAATGTACACATGTAAGCAAATGACGCAGTAATCTATGCATGCAAATCCGATCTATCGCAGCTTGAGGCTGTGCTCCAACTCCAGTTCACAGAAGTAGAAAAGTGGATTACAAAAAGAAAAAACTCTTCCTAAACACTGACAAAACTGTCACAATACTCTTTGGAACAGTAGCTAAATTACACAAAATACAAACTCCCCATCTATGCATCAAAACAAAATCAGATAGCACACTGAACGCAGTCCATTCTTTCAAATACTTGGTGTGGCAAATGTAACCTCGCCTCGGGCTCTTGGAGGAGCCTGGCCCTGCAACAAGAACTGCAAAATACATTTTAAAAGACTCAGTTCGGTTGGGTTCCCTGTGTTGTTCAGGAACCGAATAGTTCCACGAACTAAAGACCACCCGGGAGCTTGTTAAACATTATTGACACCTTGTGGCGATTCTGCCAGCAGTCTACCATGTCTTATCTCCTTCCGTCTCCATTAACAAACTGCCAGGAGGCCGGTGAGGGAGATCTTTGATCTCCCCACCAGCCTGAGAAAGGAAGACAGCAGGGCTGGCTCTCCACAGGCCGGACCAAGTGATTTTGCGGGCCTTATAGGGCCCACAGGCCGGACATTCCCCATCCCTGCTTTAAAGAGAGTCAATTGTCTCTACCTATCAATACATTATTAGAAAAATAAAAAATTGGGGGCCCAGTTCATCAATACTACCCTATGTGCAGTGGGATGAAGGGTAATAACAATTGGGAACAGGAGATGTCCAGCCCTCTAGGCCTGTTAAATGGCTCCTCTTTGAATTCTCAGTAGGAGCACTGTGATTGGTTGGCTTGCAATCCAACCAATCACAGTGCTCTGACAGGCAAGTCACCCTTTTCAAGAGCCTTGTCCAGTAATGTGTACCAGAGTGGAAATGAGCCCTTAGTTGGCTATTTCCACATGTAGCACCATATAAACTCTCAGTACACTTTTTACACATGCTGTGCTATATATAAACATTTAGTATACAAGTACCAGAATCAATACTTCTTTATGAGGAAAGTTCAGTGTCTGCATGCAGAGGGTGGAGACACTGAGTGGCAGTCACACTGTGCAGCAACGCCCAAGGAAGCACCTCTAGCAGCCATCTAGTGGCCAGTGAAGTTATCACTAGGCTGTAATGCAAACACTACATTTCTGAAAAGACAGTGTTTACTGCAAAATGCCTGCCAGGAATGAGTCTACTCACCAGAACAAATACAGTAAGCTGTAGTTGTTCTGGTGACTATAGTGTCCCTTTAATGTTGACCTTGCTGTAATAAAAGCAGAGCTTTACACCCTTTAAACACTTTAGACACAACAGGGTAATCCTTAAATCCTGGACTGGTATGTGTTAGAGAACTTTTACAAATCAGCTACTTTCGCCCAAATATTGTAATTTGTTTTCCAATCCAGTGCAATCACCAATTACTGAATAAACCAGAAATATATAAATGTTTCAGGTACTATATACACTGTCTTGGATATGGGGTATCTACTAACAATTACAGATTGGTCCAATTAGTAGGGAACAAGTAAACATTTTGTCTCTTCAAGAAATATATGACAGATCCTTCGTGGTAACATTTTGTATAAATGGTCAAGTGACACAGCGACATCCATTTGGTTAAATTTCCTGAACTTTGACTTTAGTGAATCTCAGTCTCTTTTTGTAAGTTTTATGTTTTACACCAAACACTATTTTCACATCATGTTTGTGAATAACTTAACAACTCCTGTTTAGCAAGGACGTACCAGTTTCTGCCACAACCACATGTGTCGAATTGTGACTAGCACTTTCTATTAATCACACCTCACTGGACTGCTAAAAGCACTGGTACATTGTATCTCTGCACACAGACAAATGGTAGTGTTGTTCGAGGCACAGCTTCTTACCTGAGCAGTGAAAAAGGCTGGAGTCAGCGATCCAGAGGGGAGCGCCGGGCTGTTGAGAGCGATTGATCCAATATCGCTACTTGAAAGAAGAAGAGGTGGAGAGCAGATCTCTAGGCCTTTTGGCTTCTTGGCTTTGGGAGGATGGCAGGATAGCTTCATCTTAGATCCTGCTGAGAGATTTAATGGTTCCATGGTGTCTATGTTGTGGCAGGGGTAATCAAGGAACATACCCCTCTGCTCCGTCGGAAAGGACAGATGAGGGGACAGAGATGGGGATCGGGAGGAGCATGGAGACAAAGAAGACACACTAGCTCTGTTTGATCTATCCGAAGGTCCTCTGGCGGACAAAGAGGATGTTAAAAAAGCTGATGCAGCTGTTGATTCTGACGTAGATGGAAGGGAAACTACAGGCCGGATGGCTTGCTTGTCTGTTTTATTTGTAACAAATCTTATAACAGTTCTGACTTCCTCCACAGGGCTCCTGACCAATGGTTTTTCTTCTTCATCTTCTTCTTCGTCCTCTCCCTCATCCTCCTGCTCTTGGAGATTTTCATTTTTTATAGCTTTGTAGCTGCCTGTCTGATTTTGCAGCGAATTTATAGTAAATGATGAATATAAGCCTGAGTGGATATATTCGTTCCGAGTGGCACTTTTTAATGCTGACAAAGTTTGCTTGTGTCTCTCTCGAATATCAGAAGGGATCTTGCAATCACTGTCCTGCAGCAACAAACTCTCCCTACTGACTTCCACCGCATGTGGGTCCATTTTCAGTATCTCGGGGAAGGAGACAAACTTGTAGACAAACTTCTGTCCAATGACCTTTTTGATAATGTTCTAAAAGGTAGAGATACAGCATAAAACATATCAATTGGATGAAAAGTTGTTTCAAACTGAAACCATAATCTTAAGGTACATTTTTAAACAAATTAAAGGAAATTCTAATATTGTCTAAAATTGCGTTACTTAAAACAGTTCTGTGCATAAATAATTCTTTTGTTAAAAATCTTAACTTACCTACCATGAAATCTATTATTCTAAGAATATTTGGTGGGAAAAAACACATTTAACCTTCCTACCCACCAGTTACGCAGATCGCAAACAAAACAATGTACAATCAGGAGAAAGTTTTCCAAGTGCACGCTAGGAAATACTTTTCTTTTCAGCAAAAGAGGCAAAAAATTGAATTGTCAATATATTTTATATTGTTGGAAAATAATTTAAAGTGAATCAGTCGTGACAGATTCACGTTGATTGAACTTAAGGTAATTCATAATCATTTTTTGTAGATATTATGTTAAAGTCACCTGAACATTTTGTGAAAAATAAAACTACTTATCTTCGCTCCTGCAGAGGTAAGTAGTTAATTTTTTCCATCATCGGCTTTTTGGGATTTACACCATGCCTTGCTACCATGGGTTCTCCGATAGGATTGAGCCTGTTTGGGCTGATGCTGACACATCACATGGAGCCAGCACTTCAGTGTCTGACTCGATTCCTATTCTCCTCTAGACAGCAGAAGAAGTTTTTTTCTATAACAGCAACCAACGTGCACCTTGTTCCACGCTGTCAATCAATCGCTGGCACTGAGAACTATCCTGATTTTAGGCCCAAGAATTGATTGACAGGTGGGGGGAGGGACTTATTATTAAACAGACTGTATCTCCCATTATTTATAATTGCTAGCAATTCTGATAGCGTAATGTGTAGATGGAATGTAATGTACTTTTGGAGCAATGTAGATGCTAACTTTCAAATCGTCCTTAAAGTACCACTATAGGCACCCAGACCACTTCAGCTTAATGAAGTGGTCTGGGTGCCAGGTCCAGCTAGGTTTAACCCTTTTTTTAAATAAACATAGCAGTTTCACAGAAACTGCTATGTTTACCTATGGGTTAATCCAGCCTCTAGTGGCTGTCTCATTGACAGCCACTAGAGGGCTTCTGCGCTTCTTACTGTGAAAATCACAGTGAGAAGACGCCAGCGTCCATAGGAAAGCATTGTGAATGCTTTCCTATGAGACTGGCTGAATGCGCGCGCGGCTCTTGCCGCGCATGCGCATTCAGCCGAAGAGGAGGAGAGGAGGCGGAGAGGAGGAGGAGAGCTCCCCGCCTGGCACTGGAATAAGAGGTAAGTTTAACCCCTTCCTCTCCATCCAGCTCGGCAGGAGGGGGTCCCTGAGGGTGGGGGCACCCTCAGGGCACTATAGTGCCAGGAAAACGAGTATGTTTTCCTGGCACTATAGTGGTCCTTAATGCTAAAACTGATTCTCCTTATCAGAACTTAGTTAAATTAACTTTAAGTCAACTCTATAACAGACTTAAAATGATTTTATTCAACCATTCTCAACACTTTATATAAACCATATCACGTTATTTTAGCTAATGCTATGACATATAATGTTTTATTTTGTTCCCCCTCCAATTCAGTACGTGCAGTCACAGAGGATAAAGACACACATATTTCTACTGATTACATTTCTGGGAATATTCAGTAAATTGGGAATTCCATGCATTCTGAAGAATCAGCATAGCAACCCTGCTTTGGGACACGTGACCCACTGTGTCTGTTTATATGTCAGGTGTGTGAAAATGTCCATTAGTCCAATCAAACCAATGAGACCGTGGCCCCTTGACTCCCCTTTTTATGATATAGCAGGTTATCCAGGGACCATCCTGTGAAATTAAAGAACAATAGTCTGCTTGCTGATTGTCCTTACCTTATCGTAATAGTACCGGAGGGCCCGGCTCAGCTTGTCATAGTTCATGTTAGTTTTATTCTTCCGTAGACCCCAGAGTTTGGCCACTTCTTCGGCTTTGAGCAGCTTGAATTCACCATCGTTTGAAGTCCAACAGATGAGGTGTTCATGTTTTTGATCGAGAAGCAATTGCAACAGAAACTGCCACAGTGTGATAGCACTCTCCATACCTGAAAGAGATGAGAAATGGTATTACATTGCGCTGCATGCTTATGCTGAAATATCAAAACATGTCAATTAAAACAGCGCCTCTTTAGAAGGGTTGTGGTGCCGTCACCATGATTGCAATCTGAAATTATAGCTCTAAAACATAGCAAGTGTTCAGTTAAATTTTTTTTAAAAAATTTTAATAGAAAATACGGCAAGGAAGTTTTCTGTTTCATTACAGAATGTGCCACTAGAGGGCATGCCTGTTATTACAGATGACACAAGAGATGTAAGTATGCTGCTATGCCAAGAAATAAGAACTAGACTTGGGCATTTCTTTTCTGAAGAATCACATTTCAGACGAAAATCATCTCATTCGGGAATTCGTCCAAATTGGCACAATGGTAGAATAAACTAATCGCACGATCAAGAAATTTTTCCATGCATGATTTGTTCATCCTTGTACATTCATTAAATTAGTACCCTTATGTGGGATTGCCATATTTAAGGGTTCCAAATTAGGGCACTTTGGTGTCTAGTAGATAGCTCCCTAATTTGACATCCTTAAATATGCCAATCCCAATAAGGGTACCAAATCAGGGAACTATCTACTAAACAGCTCCTTAACTTGTATCAGGGAACTATTTACTAAACAGCCCGATGTGGGCCTGAAACAAAGGGGACATTTTTGTAAACTGGTTTGTCCCATCATAACCACTACAGAATACTGCACAATACATTAATTCCCTAGTTCCTTTACTATATTAGCCTATACTACCTTCACTGTGAGGCTATTCTAGTAATGTACTACTCTTTTAAAATCCAGGTTGGTTGGGTTGCTGTGGTCAATATCTGTGTACCATGCACGTACAACTATCTACTCTTCTGTAGAAGAATATTCCTCCCATGAAGTGGATTACCAAAGCCTATGAAGAGCTAAATGCCGTCTAGAGACTTGTAAGAGAAGATGTCCCATCATAACTGAATAATATATCTCACACGTAGGTAACACACAGTATTATGGAAATTTTTATTTTCACTACACTAACAATCACACAATGTAAATGCTCGCAAAAAAAGAATGTGCTCATCATCAAAATACAGGGCTGAAAGGAAGCCGAGGAAGTGAGGAATCACTAATCAAGGCTAATGCATGCTATATCTTTTTCTGAGGAAGTCTAATCGTCTCGTGGTGCACAGAGCAGACATGGCAGAGGTCATCATCAATCAATCACAACTGGTCCTTGTGTGTGTGGCCAGAAACCAATCAGAATGCACACTGAGTCTGTGGTGTCTGGAGTGCAAGCTACACGTGTTATTCTCATTCATGATCATACATGATGTATCTATCCACACACCACTGTGGCAGCAACACACCGGACATGCTTCTTTGTGGCTGACTTGTCTATAAAACTATCTAAGACTCTATGTTACATTGTTTTTGTTCTTCAAAGTCAACAACAGTGATATCCCGTTTCCAGCCTTCTCCTTGCTCATCTGCACTTTGATATATGGACCAGGACAACCCATGTATTACTATTTACTGCCTGGGAGCTCTATTCCCACTTTTATCCACCTATAGTAAATTCCTATTATATGGGATTGTACCTCCCTGCTTCTGGGATCCAGGAATCAACACAGGTCCTGTGGTCCCTCATTATAATAGAGCAGAGCATCAATGCCAACTAAAGCATGTAACATCTGTTTTAAACACTTAATTTAAAAGCTGGCGAGAGATATGGTGTTGGAGTTTCCACTAAAAACACAACTTGGGATTCTTATAACTCAGCGTACAACAGTGATTTTTTTTTAGGTTTTGTCTTTACCTGACCCAACAAGAGCAGGCACATCTAACCTCCTTATAAAACAATCAACGTCAAAACTATATCTTCAACATATAAATAGTTTGTCCACTTTCCCTGGCAAAAGAACAAACAAAGACTCATGTGGTTAATTCACTAGACTATGTTTTTTTTCTTGTAAATACACCAAAGATCCCAGTTTAGTGATTTAAACGGACACTCTGACCACTAAAACAACGTTAGTGTTATAAAGTGGTTTTGGTGTATAGAACTTTTTTTATGCATCCCTAGCCACACCTCCCCTGTTGTGACTCATACATTATCCATACACACTTCCTGAAAAAGAGTCTACATTTTTTAGCTATCCTTATTGCACAGTGTGTTTAACCCCTTAAGGACTCATGACATGTGTGAAATGTCATGATTCGCTTTTATTTCAGAAGTTTTGTCCTTAAGGGGTTAAAGCAGATCTATCACTTTCAGGGGTCTGACCCCCAAAAGTGACAGTTTCGATGTGGGTCTGGAGGTGCAGTGAAGGTAAGTTTTACTTACCTCATGCTGTCCCTTGTGGCTGCCACCATCTTCATGCTGCTGTCTTCTTCGACACTTCAGTTGCCAGGAGCCACGTCTGTGCTGTACTCTTGTGTATTCAAGATCCTCTATAGACAGGCCTGAATCCCACAGGCTTCATTTGTGAAGGCTGCTTGGATTGGACAAGAGTTGACAATGGAACTCTGCCTTTTGTCAACCTCAGTCTTTACCATAAGATAAAATAGTTCCTTCTTTGACTTATGGAATCTTTGGACTGCATTGGAATTTCATTGAAATCATTGAAATTCCAACGCAGTCTTAATCATTATTTCATAATAGATATATCTTTATAAAATACTAAACAGTGACAGATGGACTTTAATTTAGATTTTTTTTTCTCTTGCTCTGTTGATAGCCTGCTAGACCCTACAATTGTGTGACTAAAGTTCAATTAAAGGACCACTAAAGTTACCCTGATCATTTTGAAGTTGTGAGGGCGCAGTGGTCCTTTAGTTTGAGCCCAGCAATGTAGACTACTGTTTTGCTGTTCTATGAGTGGATGTTTGAATGAGATGCATTGGATTCGACAGATATCATCAATCATCAATCCTGATGCTATCACAGAAGACAGAACAACCTTTGAGAATAGATTGTCCAAACCCAAATAACAGGCGAGCTTTTATGGCAGATTTTGTTTTTTGTTTTAGTCTTAAACAAAAAGGGAGGCCCAGTAATCTACAGGGAGCAAGGAACAATCTAATGTGAAATAAGCAGAACATTGTGAATAATTGGTCTCCTGTGTAAAGAAGATAGTAGTGATTTCTTTGAGAACAACGTTTGTACTGGTTTTGCTTTTTCTGTTGTTTTTTGAGTTCCTGTATTTCTGTAGGTTACAGGCAGGAAACTGGAAAATAGGCCACAGGAAATCTGGACTCTTACATCTGCCCCAGCTTAAAATCACAACTGTTCACTTCCGTTGTTAAATCTCTCAGACACATTAACCCATCCATGACCACTTCCAGTTCTATCGGAAAACACGTGCAGACAAGCATATAGGTTATACACATCATAATAAGCCAGAGATTAATGCTGGTTATAAATTGCTCACAGACATCTTTCCTTTCTCAGTCGATTCTGGGACAAAGTCTGAGTCAAATCTCAGGTTACTGTGATGGTTCTTATACAACGGTCCTGAAGGAGTTTAATTTGAACGTAGCTGCACATCTTTTTTTTTTTTTGTAAATGATCGTAATTACAATCTGCCTTTAAAACTCTTCAGTAGATGAATAGCATCTAAATAATTCTAGCAGGTTTACAGACATTGACAGAGTTAAAATGTTTCTCTGGATTATATTACCTAAAATAATCTAGGACTGGGGTAGGCAACCTTCCGTACTCCAGATGTGAAGGACTACGTCTCCCATAATGCTCTTAAGGTCATAATTCTAACATCTGGAGTGCCGCAGGTTGCCTGCTGATCTAAGGCAAGGATGGTCATACAGCAGACTCCCAAATGTTTAGAACAGCTGCTCCCATGATTCTTTGCCAAAATTGTCTTAAAGAACAACTGTCACTACCTCAATCTTAGCACAACCTAATAGTCAACAGAAATGTAGCAATTGGCTATGGTTTTATTTTTAATCTATACAGATTCTTTTATTTATATTCACATGCTTTTCCGGGCAAAGCCTGCAAGTGAGCTAACTCTGGCAATGCCGTACACACTGCGCACACGCAAAGCAGCAGAAAATGGCAACCGTGCATGCACCTGTGTTGCATTTCTGTGTAAGATGACAGCAAAATTGCAACAAAGCAGCGTAGGTTTTTCACCTTGCGAAACATTGCATTAGCATTTACTGGGGTGCAGGATAAAGAAACTGCCATTGGCTCCACATCTACAGACCAACTTGATTACAATAACATAATACAGGAATAATAAAAAATCTCATATATTCTGATCAAAGACTGATACATCAAAACATAATTTCATGAATTATAAAAACCATCAAATCAACAAGCAAGTAATGTGTCGCACAACATGTCTACCGTAAAATTGATACTAGGGATGGATGAAACTTACCATTCCCAATAAGGAACAGAAGTTAGGGTCATACCAGATCACCCGAGCCAGCTTAGAGTTTGAAACTCAGCATTCCGTGATCCTTTAACATTGCTCACACTGTTACAATAGATTTATCCTACACACCATGGACACTCCACCTCACACTACGCACATTCACTCCCGGACTCTGCCCAAGTGCCAATTAATGCACAGCTTGTTACAGGAATACGTTGTTTTTTTTTACTGCAGAATAATGATGCTGATCTTTCCATGTCCAGTAACTAATGTTTCCGCCCAGAGCATCCTCCGACTATTGCTATTGTATTCAAGCTGTAAAAACGTTCTAAATCAGGACTTCCTCCTATTGTGTTTTTTTGGGGCGTCTTGCTGGGAAAACAGCATAAGGTAGGAACTCCTTCAGCACCATCCCGTGGAAAAATGTAGGAACATTGAAATTTATATGATAACCTGCTAATCGGACTGAACACTTCTACGTATATGTCAGTATAGTCCCATTCTGTTTTTGACGGGCTTTCTGTGACACTAAAATAACAGATATATTATAGATTACAGGGGTAAGCAATCTCCAGCACTCCAGATGTTGTGGGCTACATCTTCCATAACGCTCTTAAAGCTATAATACTGGCAAAGCATCATGGGATATGTAGTCCAAAACATCTGAGTGCCGAAGGTTACCTACCCCTATTATAGATTATAAGTAGCGCACACAAAAGGACAAAGCTATACCATGCTACTCAATATATGAACTTATTCATATATAACACAGTGCAGACGTCTAGAAATGAACACCCATAAGTACTGGTGCTGTCAAGCCCATATCGAATTGGAGAGCCATAACTATTTGCTCTTCGAATAATTCCATTATTATAACATTTATTCACAAAGCATCAACATTTTTTTCTGCAGTGTTGTACACTGAATGCATTAAAAATATATATATATATTTTAATTTAATTTAAAAAATATCAAAAGACTGACGATTGTATAATATATGGTTAGACAAACTGGTGCGCAACGAAAGGGATACTCTGGACACTATAACTACTTCAATTAGCTGAAGTCGTAGCGGTGCTTAGAGTCATCACGAGAAAACAGTTTGGATATGGTTTAATAACGAATCAGATTCCCTCTGATGAAATGTCTATAGCTCTCTTGCTTTCAATGCCCACTATCCCTGACATGATTTTTATAAGGCAGGGTGTAACTTTATTAAATGCGTCATCATTACCGGGTCCTGCATTCAGGACCTGAAAACGAAATTATATTTGGACATAACGTGAGGGAGCACAAAGAAGGGAGGTGCAAGATACTTCCTCACAGACCTCGTTAGCATCTCCCTTTTTGTGTCCCCCATTGCACATTATGTCCAAAAATAATTTTGTTTTTGAGTAAAGGACTTTAATCCATTTAATGGAGTACAGCTAACATGGTAGGACCATTTGTGTTTTACAATTTATAATGCTTTGACACTGCACTATTCAGTTTCATAATTTTAAGCACACCTGTAATGGAAAAAATTACTTACCTTAAATCGCTTCCATATACATTGAATACAAGATAAATATAATATTAATATATCATAAAGATACTCGACTAAAAAAACAGTGTTTTATGAAAACACAGTTTTTTGCTTTTTTTATAATGTGCTTTAGTCCACAGGCAATGCTGAATTCAAACTAATGTGTAAACCATACCGAGTGTAACTCTGATTACAAATTTCAGCTGCAATAAAAATATAATATTTTCCTGATGAGGCCAGTGACTCAGGGCTGAAACAACTCGTGGAAATACCAACATAACGAGACACCGAGAGATACATGTTCTAAGATCCAGGCTTCTTGAACTCCCTGAGTGAAATAGAAGAGAGCAGCTCACATTGTTTTGGCTCTCAGATTCGATTCAATATAAATGAATTTATGAGTAATCAAGATTAGGTGCAGATGTAGAATATTAGTATTGAACAGAAAAAAAAGAAAGACAACAAAAAATAAAAAAGGCAACCCAGCAAAAAGAAGCAAACTTAAGCCCAAATAAGGAATTTCCAAATAACTAGTACAATGTAATATCAGTGATTTTTCCCTCTAAAGACACGTTTCTAGGCCATGGGTGGCGAAATGGCAGAGACCCAGCTGTTGCAGAGCTACAACTTTGTAACTCCCAACAGTCCTACATTTGGTAGGACAGTCCCAATATCTTAGGTTTTAATAGAACTGTGTGCATTGGTTGCTCTGAGTGGGCCAGTCAAACGACACACACCCTTTTAGCTCCCATGATGCTATGCCAGCTTGCCCTGCATGCCATTTGTCCAGGATGCTCATCAGCGTAGCTGTACAAATGCAAGCTTGACCTTGTCTTTACGGACATGCACAAATATCACCTTTCTCTGGTATTCCCCTTCTGAGATTTTAAGACATCAAAATTGCCAGATCGTATGTAGATGTCGGACAGCACTCCGGATCAAACACAGAGTGATGTTTGCCCTGCAAAGTGGCCGATGGCCTAACTCGGCCCCTTTCAGCTGATCGGGGATATTATGTTATCTACGGCATCACAGGCACATAAATAGGGTTATCTACTAAAGTGAGAATTTCATATGAATTCCAAAGTAAATTTAAAATTTAAAGCCAGAATAGTTGAACTAAAAGTGACTTTTCCACTTTGGCTATTTTGACCTTAATATTGAAATTCACTTTGAGTTGTCACTTCGGTGAATATCCCCAAAAGAGTGAGTCGATATGCCTTCTAGGAATGTTAGATGCATCACCTCCATTGATGCTATGTTTGGTGTATGTACATTGGTTTTCATGTGAGACCTGTGTTCTATGTGGCTGTCATGTTCAAGCTGTGTGTTACTGTGGGTGCTGAATGCATTATATTGTGTATATGTATGTGTGATAGGCATTGTGCATGCGTGTAGTATATACTGTGAATGTATTTTGGATGACTGACAGGTGATACTTAGGGTTAGTCTTTTACAAACTTTCCACTTTTTCATGGCTCTGCACTACTGACACTTTATATAAAATATTAGACAACACATTTTTACATCAAAAACGTTATTTGCAGAGTTTTACAAAAGACAGTAATTTCTTCCTTTACCATGTGCCAAAATAATTCTACACATTTGTAGGTCATGAGTAATTATATATAGACAAGCATTGTCTGTGAGTGGCCCCTGTGTAAGTAATATAGAATGCAAAAAATGTGATCTCTTATTTACACTAATAACTTCAAGATGGCGAGTAGCAATGATTCTAGTATGGCACCACTTTCTGGTGTTTATAATTCATTATTTTTTCTTCTTAATGTTCTTTTCAAAATGGTTTGGTTGCTTTATTAAAATTGAGAGAAATGCAAAAGTAAACATTTTTTTTTTAAGTGATAGTTTTTGCATATTTAATAATTAAAAGTACTTTGTATTAAGAACCTTTTTTCTGTTCGAGCAGCAAGCATTCTGGGTATATTAGCCAGTGTCCTGGATATGCATGCAGTACTGATATTAGACCTGCTCTATGCACAGTATAGTAACAAGGGTGTGACTATGTATGTTGGCACCCCCTCAGTTCTAAAATTATCTGTGTCACTCCGCACCCATTCATTCCTTTTTGTGTGTTCTCCTGACCCTTCTTGTTTCTCGTAATCCCCCCTTTCAACCATGTGTGTCTCTTAACCCCCTTACCTGACCCTTCTTGTTTCTCGTAATCCTCCCTTTTCACCCTTTTTTGTGTCTCTTAACCCCCTTACCTCTGTTTCTAAATCCGCTTATCCTTACTGTACCTGCACGTACATACACAGTGACATGCATACATTAATGGACATGCATTCATACATGCACTCACATTTAAATATAGATACAGTCACATACACATGTAAAGTTACATACATACAGTCACACAGTGCCATGACATACATAATAACACAATTATATACATAGTAACTGACATATATGCCTACCTTGACACAGTTACACATATAGACTATGTCTCATACATTAACATATAGTCACACACGAGCACACAGCCACATGCACATAGCTACACACAGGCACATAATCTCACCAACACAGGCACATACACACAGGGAAATACAGTCACACACATACACTGTCTCATACAGTCACATGCACACATAAACTGTCACATACAGCCACATGCACACAGTCCCATACACAGCCACAGGTATATAATCACACACACACTCACACGGTTACGGGCATGCAGCTACAAACACAATTACATGCATCAAGTCACAAACAGTTACAGGCGCACAGACAGTTAAACACATTCATCTGTATAGCAGACCATGGGTGGGCTGGAATGTTTCAAATTTGTTGCTGACTTTTTTTTACAAACTTTACGTGAACTTGTTGTGAATAGCCTGCAAAAAATATAATTTACAAGAATTTAATGCACTACCTAGATGAAATGTGCACTTTAATAAAAGGGAATATATTATGATTGATGGCAGGATTTTATTAAAGACACGGAGGCTCCTATTATGCTTCTCTTTCTTTAATTTTCCCTCAGCAGCGAAGAGAAAAAATGTATGTAAAAGAGAAAACACATAACATTAGCATATTCAACAGTGCTACTAATCAGTATCCACCCCCTTCAGTATATAAGGTGTAGCACTCTCTTCCTCTTCCCCTTTCTTCGCTGCTCCCTCAGACCAGCTAAGTACTTTTCTCCTACTTGCTTTGTGATATTATTGCTGTGGGACTGTTTATATTATCCCTATTCACTTAGGGGCTTTTGTCTTGCTCCCACATGTTTATTTTTGCTAGTAGTACTTCTTAACTGCAGTTTTTTATATAGTGTTTTGCTTATTTACCGTATATACTCGAGTATAAGCCGACCCGAATATAAGCCGAGGCCCCTAATTTTACCCCCAAAAACTGGGAAAACTTATTGACTCGAGTATAAGACTAGGGTGGAAAATGCAGCAGCTACTGGTAAATTTCTAAATAAAATTAGATCCTAAAAAAGTTATATTAACTGAATATTTATTTACAGTGTGTGTATATAATGAATGCAGTGTGTGTGTGTATGAATGCAGTGTTTATATGAATGCTGTGTGTGTATGAATGCAGTGTGTATATAATGAATGGAGTGCAGTGTGTGTATATGAGTGCAGTGTGTGTATATGAGTGCAGTGTGTGTATAATGAATGCAGTGCAGTGTGTGTATGAGTGCAGTGTGTATGCAGTGTGTATATAATGAATGCAGTGTGTGAGTGCACTGTGTATATAATGAATGCAGTGCAGTGTGAATGCAGTGTGTATGTATGAGTGCAGTGTGTATGTATGAGTGCAGTGTGTATGTATGAATGCAGTGTGTGTATGCAGTGTGTGTATGAATGCAGTGTGTATATAATGAATGGAGTGCAGTGTGTATATGAGTGCAGTGTGTATGAGTGCAGTGTGTATATAATGAATGCAGTGCAGTGTGTGTATGAGTGCAGTGTGAATGCAGTGTGTATGTATGAGTGCAGTGTGTATGTATGAGTGCAGTGTGTGTATGAATGCAGTGTGTATGCAGTGTGTGTATGAATGCAGTGTGTGTATATAATGAATGGAGTGTGTGTATGAATGCAGTGTGTGTGAGTGCAGTGTGTGTGTGTGTGTGTGTGTGAGTGCAGAGCATTGGTGGGGGTGGGCATTTTATTAATTATTATTATTTAATTATTATTGTAATATATATATATTTTTTTATTTTATAATTTTTTTATTATTATTATTTTTTTATTTTATTATTATTTTTTTTATTTATTTTTTCGTCCCCCCTCCCTGCTTGTTAGCTGGCCAGGGAGGGGGGCTCTCACTCCCTGGTGGTCCAGTGGATGGGCTGTAGGAGGGGGGCTGTCAGGAAGCTGTAACTTACCTTCACTTAGGGGCTTTTGTCTTGCTCCCACATGTTTATTTTTGCTAGTAGTACTTCTTAACTGCAGTTTTTTTATATAGTGTTTTGCTTATTTACCGTATATACTCGAGTATAAGCCGACCCGAATATAAGCCGAGGCCCCTAATTTTACCCCCAAAAACTGGGAAAACTTATTGACTCGAGTATAAGACTAGGGTGGAAAATGCAGCAGCTACTGGTAAATTTCTAAATAAAATTAGATCCTAAAAAAGTTATATTAACTGAATATTTATTTACAGTGTGTGTATATAATGAATGCAGTGTGTGTGTGTATGAATGCAGTGTTTATATGAATGCTGTGTGTGTATGAATGCAGTGTGTATATAATGAATGGAGTGCAGTGTGTGTATATGAGTGCAGTGTGTGTATATGAGTGCAGTGTGTGTATAATGAATGCAGTGCAGTGTGTGTATGAGTGCAGTGTGTATGCAGTGTGTATATAATGAATGCAGTGTGTGAGTGCACTGTGTATATAATGAATGCAGTGCAGTGTGAATGCAGTGTGTATGTATGAGTGCAGTGTGTATGTATGAGTGCAGTGTGTATGTATGAATGCAGTGTGTGTATGCAGTGTGTGTATGAATGCAGTGTGTATATAATGAATGGAGTGCAGTGTGTATATGAGTGCAGTGTGTATATAATGAGTGCAGTGCAGTGTGTGTATGAGTGCAGTGTGAATGCAGTGTGTATGTATGAGTGCAGTGTGTATGTATGAGTGCAGTGTGTGTATGAATGCAGTGTGTATGCAGTGTGTGTATGAATGCAGTGTGTGTATATAATGAATGCAGTGTGTGTATGAGTGTGTGTATGAATGCAGTGTGTGTGAGTGCAGTGTGTGTGTGTGTGTGTGTGTGTGAGTGCAGAGCATTGGTGGGGGTGGGCATTTTATTAATTATTATTATTTAATTATTATTGTAATATATATATATTTTTTTATTTTATAATTTTTTTATTATTATTATTTTTTTATTTTATTATTATTTTTTTTATTTATTTTTTCGTCCCCCCTCCCTGCTTGTTAGGGGCCGCGCGGACTGTGACGCAAAGGAGACACTTGCGTTCGACCCAGACAATTTGAGACACCCTCGCTACGCTGAATGGGAGCCCCCTGAGCACATCGCTCAATACCTGGCCCTCAGAGTACGTAAATCCCTCTCCCAGGAGGGTCGTAATAAACTGAGGGCGGAATGCCCCCGACCTATCGTGCCTGATGCAGTGGCTAAAACCCCTGAAGTTGACCCCCAAATTGCCCAGTTTTGGGCTAAGACCGGTTGGAAACCCAAGAAGGGCCTAGATTACTCCCTTCGAAACTGTCAGGACAAGTTCCTAGACACTCTGGGTACGGTTACTAAGTTATATGAACTGCTGGAAACAGCTCAGTCGGGCGAGGCACCACTGGATTTTGATGTTGCGTTTGGATGGCTCCAACGCATAATTTGCATGATCGGCAACGCCAACACGGCCATGTCTACCGAACGCAGGAAAGCCATCCTGCTCAAAATCGAGCCCAAACTGGCTAGCATGGCTCCCAATGAGCCTGGTGCCTCCGCAAAAGGCTTGTTGTTCGGTGAGTCCTTCGTAAAGGACCTGGGCTCCTACGTGAAGACCTTCACGGCCTTGGACAAAGCCCAGTCATCCATCAAGCGTGTCTTCCACCAGAAGGTTTTCGGTGGGGCCGGAAGAGGTAGGAGCCCTCTATCCGGCCGCAACCCCCAAGGTTTTTCCAGACCGGGCAGAGGCTCCTTCAATCCTCAGAGACCGAACCAAGAGCGTTCCTACACTCCGTTCTTCCCTTCTCGCGGAAGACCTTGGAATGCCCGCGGTGGTCGAGGAGCATCCACTGGAAAACGCCCTTATGGTGAGTACACTGTTTCCCCATTTTTCCCATATAAATGTGGGGGGCAGATTGGCCTTGTTCTCTCAGGCCTGGGCTATGATCACTTCCGACAGTTGGGTGTTACAGACTATAGAGGGTTACCACCTAGAACTGACATCCTTTCCCATTCAGGACACTCCTCCACGAGTGCTCCACATGTCACACTCACACCACGACCTCATCTCTTCGGAGATCAGGGAATTGCAAACCAAGAAGGCTATAGAGGAAATCCCTCTAGATACCCCAGGTTTTGTGAGCAACCTGTTCTTAGTGCCGAAAAAGGGAGGAGGCGTTCGCCCGGTTATAAACCTGCGACCCTTAAACGCCTTCATCCAATATCGACACTTCAAGATGGAGGGCATACATTGCCTCCGAGACCTACTACTCCCCGGGGACTGGATGGTCAAACTAGATTTGCAAGACGCTTATCTGACAGTCCCCATAACGGCAGAGCACAGAGATCTGCTTCAATTCCGGTGGGAGACAAAGAAATGGCGTTTCACATGCCTTCCCTTTGGACTGTCCTCCGCTCCCTGGTGCTTCACAAAGGTACTGAAACCAGTGGTTATCTTTCTCAGATTGCACGGGGTCCGGCTTATTATTTATCTGGACGATATCCTCCTGCTCTCCGGGACACGGTCCCTACTGTTGGTTCATTTATCATGGACCCTGCATCTCATTCAGAACCTCGGTTTCCTGGTGAACTGGAAGAAATCGGTCCTAAGACTTTCCCAACAAATGGAATTCCTGGGATTCCGAGTCGACTCAGTTCGACAGATACTATGCCTCCCGGCAGAAAAGATGTCCAACATCAAAAAGGAGATAAGGCGTCTTATGAACCGCCCGGACATCTCCCTGAGACAATTGGCACGGGTCATTGGTCTCTTGGCGGCCTCCATGCAGGCGATTTTTCCGGGACCGCTTCACTATCGGGCGCTACAAAGACTGAAAGCGGCCTGCTTAAGAAATGGCCACTCATACGAATCCAACGTTACTCTGGACGTGGAATCCAGAGAAGAACTGAACTGGTGGTAGACCCACATGGAAGCGTGGAACGGATGAGCGATCTTCGGTTCCACCCCGGACCTGGTGATAGAGTCGGACGCCAGCTTACATGGTTTGGGCGCGCGCTGCGGCTCCATATCCAACGGAGGCAGATGGTCCGCGGACGAATCGTTCCTACACATAAACTCTCTGGAACTACTGGCGGCCTCATTTGCCATCCGCAGCCTCTCACCCAAGGGCATCTTATGCTCGATCATACTCAAACTAGACAATGTTTTAGCAGTATAAACCATCTGGGAGGCACCAAGTCACGCATCTTAGCGGTCTTGGCTCAAGACTTTTGGCACTACTGCTTACAGAACAGTGTGTCAGTTACCGCAGAACACATTCCAGGCCTGGACAATTACACAGCGGATTGGAATTCCCGTTACCTGAGGGACTCGGGAGATTGGAGACTTCTACCGAGTGTGTTCAGCAAGATCGCCCAATTATGGGGACCTTTGACTGTAGACCTGTTTGCGTCCAGACTGAATACGCAACTACCTCGGTTCTTCAGCTGGCGCCCAGACCCGGAAACCATGGCAACCGATGCTTTCCTCCAGGATTGGACCAAGGGCCGGGCTTATGCCTTCCCGCCATTCAATCTGATTGCTCGATCCCTGGCGCACCTCTGGCGCTACGAGAGCACGATGGTCCTGATAACCCCATGTTGGAGATCCCAACCTTGGTTTTCCCCACCTACTGGAAATGGCGATCGATCGCCCGCGGTTGCTACCAGATCACCCGTCTCTTCTCACCAATCCGGACGCTCTGATAGAACAAGGACTCCTCCGCCTCATGGCATGGCTCCTTTCCAGGGACTCTGGGAAATCACAGAAGTTTTGAGAACAACTACACAACTCCTGGCAAACGCATGGGCACCGGGAACACGACATGCCTATACTGCGGCCTGGAGACAGTGGGCCAATTGGTGCTTGGAACGATCGTTGGATCCTGTATCAGCATCTGTGAAGATGGTTCTGAATTTCCTGACACATCTGTTCGAATCGGGCAAAGCCTTCCGCATCATCAACCTGTACCGCTCTGCAATCTCGGCGGGACATGATCAGGTAGACTGACTCCCACTCGGACAGAACCCCTTGGTCTGTCGTCTGCTTAAGGGTGTTTGTTTCACACGCCCACCTAAACCTAGATACGGATCCTTTTGGGATGTCAATGTAGTGTTCAAGCTCCTGGACGAATGGCCCCCTAACACGGAATTGTCCTTGAAACAATTGTCGGCTTTTCTTATCAGATAGATTGACTATAAGATTAGCTATCATGCTAGTTTTTCAATTTGTTTTTTCATGTCTGACGATGTTATGACTATGGTTTTTTCTCCAACTAGGTAACCATATATTTATTGTGATATGTTACAAACAGGTGTCAGTCAATATATTACCATATTTCTCCTCTCTTTTAGCCTGAATACTTATATCGGGGTGATAAAGAAGTTTAGAGGACAACTCTACCGTTTTCCCATAAAGAAGGGGTGTATGACTACTGTCCGAAGTTAAAGTTCCGGTTCAAGTTTATTGTTCGGTTTTTGGCTGGTCTTTGGATCGCTACAGAAAGAGGAAGAGGAAGAGAGTGCTACACCTTATATACTGAAGGGGGTGGATACTGATTAGTAGCACTGTTGAATATGCTAATGTTATGTGTTTTCTCTTTTACATACATTTTTTCTCTTCGCTGCTGAGGGAAAATTAAAGAAAGAGCAGCATAATACTCGCCTCCGTGTCATTAATAAAATCATGACTTTACGTTATGTTAATAGTAAAATCTTAGAATTCTGTCTGGTTAATTATTTGACATGACACATCCCGAGACTGGAAGAGAAAGCACTCGATCTGCTCTTACGTACCAAATGAAATTGCCTTTGTACAGCAGATTTGATCAATTATGTTAACACGTTGTTTTCCAGAAGCCCAACAATGGCTTCGTACTGCAGCTTTAAAATGTGAGCTGTGATTCACTGCCAACCCAGCTACTCTTCATTGTTAGGATTGGAGGTTAGGACAGGCAAGGTCGATAAGTAACAGGATAGAAATATATGATTCAACAAGCAAACCTTAGGAGCAAGATGATCCTATTCTCTGTGTATCTGCAACAGTTGTTTATATGAAAAACAAATGTTGCAGCTAGAACACTGTCCTTTATCCCTCTGCCATTAAAAGAGAAAAATCTATGCATGCATCATGTGCATAGATAATAATCTCAACTATTTTTTAGAAGAAATTAATTAAAGCTGGTACATTTTGAGGGCTGGGAAGGTAAAAATGAAGTCTGTAAATTACTCAAAAATTATTATGGAAATGCAGCATTCCGAACTGCAGAGAAATATACTTTAAACAGATTGGCGTAAACTGACCGCATATTTTTAAAGGAACATGAAGTGGTCTGGGTGCAGTGGCCTGTCCTCTGAAACCTGCAATATAAGATATTGTTGTTTTTGAGAAACTGCAATGTATACATTGCAAGGTTAAGTCCACCTCTGGTGGCTGTCAGTATGTCAGCCCACTCGAGATGCTTCCATTGCACTGATGTAAATCTGAGTAAATCTCATAAAGCCACGTAACGCTGAAATTCGATAGGAAAGCATTGATTCAGTGGTTTCCAACGAGAATAATTGGAATGGACTATCGTGGAGGAGGCCATGCCTCTTCTGTGACGTCGCTGGGAGAGGATAGCTAAAAAACACAGAGGGAGCCTCAGCGCTCAAACAAAGTAAGTAAGTTTTTTTGTTTTTTTTTACTTTTTTTATGCCAAATGGGGGTGGAATCTAATATGACTAGTCACAGGGACACTATAACTTTGGGAACACAGATTTGTATTCCTAGCGTTATAGTGTTCCTTTAAACAGGAATAGGTAAAGTACGTACACATTGCACGCACAATATGCACACAGTTGCTAAGTGTTCCAGGTACCTGACTTACCACCCTGGTTGGCTCACTTACAGTGACTGAGATTTTTACATATCACTGCCACCATAAGCCAATTCAAATAAAGAAAAAGACTGGCCAGTTAAAGGAACCGTCCAAGCATTATTCCCTGCCTGCTGTAGTGCTTATTGTTCTTGGAGTATCCTCTCAGGGTAAGTAGTCAAATCATTCGTGAGTGCCTTCCGCCACTTTCCGTGGAGCTTAAAGTTCCAGCAAGGAGTTTCCATCAGCTCCCCTGGGTTAAGGCCTGCCGTGCAGTGCCATCACAATGGCTGAGAGCGTCAGTTCAGTGCTCTCAGCCAATGGACAAAGCTGCTGGGCTTACCTCAGTGCAGGGAGCTTCGGGAACACAGAAGAAGGCGACCAGTGTGTCCCAGGCAAGTTGTCAAACCTTTCACAAACCTTTAATTACTCTGGGAAGGTCCTAGAGCACTCCTGACACTATAAATATGACAGTGGGTTCTACTGGTTAATGATGTCAAGCTTGATCCATGCTAGCTAATAGTACAGGAGGCAGAGGATGCCACACACTGAGAGCATTGGTTACACCATAAATTCATAATACAGCTACACAGTGAAATTCTACATGGGTGCAATGTGAATACATTCTAGAAAATACATACTTTGAATTCTGGGAGGGATTAGCCTTAGCTCTTGCTATGCTCCATTTCCTAACACATGTGTATGGCCCGAGGGGTCTTTTCTCTAACAGGATAGTGATGCATCTATTTCCGTAAAATGCAGATTGCTTCTAATGTTAGCTTCACTTCTTGTGATTTATATTCAGTTGCCCTCCATACTGAGCCAGCTGGTACACAGGGGACGATCCCACCCATCATATGGGTCAATGAGACTCAACATATGGCATGAACGACAGCAGACAGTAAAGTTTTCTTTGCATTGAAATTACCATATTTTCTAAAAAATGTATCAATACCGTTATGTACACAGCAGAAGTATGCAAGTTACAGGGCATTAACGTGGATCCCCAGAGCTAAATCTATTTCACAATACAAACCCCAAATTTTAATTTTCAATTTTATTTTGAATGTAAAGGAACACTCACACCCCATAACAATTTAATTTATATGATGTTATAATAATGGTAGAGGAGCATTTGTGACGTTTTACCTTTTGGAATGAGTTAACCCCCATGATGGCACCCAGTGGCGTACACACAATCCATGGGGCCCCGGTGCGAAACTGATCCATGTGTGCTGGGAGGAGTGACCGGGGCAGGCACTTCCTCCCAGCGTGTGATGTCATCACAGGGGACCCAGTCGCGCTGACAAATCCATACCACTCGGGTGGCCCTAACAGCATGGGCCACCCGACGGATCTCTTGAACGGCGGCCCCGGCGGTTTGCTGCGTGGGCCGGGGCCGCAAAATATGATGGCGGGCCCCCGGGCCCCCTGAAGTGACGGGTCCTGGCGCAGCTGCGACCCCTATATGTAGGCCACTGATGGCACCACTGTGCCTCTTCTACTGCTCCCTTTCTGTTCGTCCACTGGGTGCCATACACTCCAGAAAGATTTTTCCAGGCGACAGGTTATATTCATGAATTATTATGTGTTCCCCATTAAGGATTAATAAGTATGGAGGGGTTTAGAAAAATACCCATCTCTGTCTTAGAGATATCTTTGCCTGAAGCTCAAGGAAGCAAGGTGAATTGTTAGTGTAGGACCCACCTAATAGGTTTGCCTTGACGTGGCAGTGGGCTTCCATCTAATGGCCATTGGAGTTACTAAATACCCTCCATTTTTTTTTAAAATATGCATAGAGATTTGGGAATAGCGCAGGTAACTTTTTATTCTTTGGTTTTTACGACAGATTATATGCTCAGCCTATCGTTGGCTGCCCACTGCGCAGAGAGACAGAGGATGCAGAGAGGACAAGCACCCAGATGGCCAACTTCAGGGTTAAACTATTCAACAACTCCAGTTGCAATTTAATTGCTTTGAAGTTATTATAGGGGGTGGCTGGGGGGACCCAGGAAGTTTTGTGTAGCACTGTAAAGGCCGAGTGTAAGTTCACAAGCCAACGTCAAACAAATCTCTTAGGTGAGTCATATACTAAGTCACTTTGGCTACATTTCCGAGTAAAGGAAACATCATTAATGAGGCAGATTTGGAGCACAGGGATACTATTTTTGGCTTTATCTGCTTTTCTAGTATACCTCCTTGTTACTGCAAACCCATTTATTCCCCATGTTTTATATTTAGGGTTAATTAGTCTGTAAACTTTTATGAGAAAGCCAAATTCTGTCTCACTTGAAAAAAAACATGTTACCAAAACAATGAAGTCGGGGTTGTCTTTAACCTTGTTTCTTGCAGAGGTTTCTCCTTATGATGATGATGATAAGATGCTTAATCTGTTATAGGCGGACTTGAGACGCCGAAAAATAGCTGTTACTGTTACCCTGATCTTGCAGGGTATGCAGAACATTCCGATAGAAAACATTATACAAGTGTCACCAATTTAACAAAGAAACTGGGTTTGAGCCTATACACTATCCCAGTCCAACATTTAGGAGGTGATTCTTTGTACTGTATTCCAGTATAATAGTTTTTCATAATACATGACAAATTATCACGGGCGTAGGAACCGGGGGGGGATGGGGGGGACGCATCCCCCCCCAGGAAATCATCCGGGGGGACAGATAATGCAAAAATCCCCCCCCAGGTCCGCCAGCCCCCCTCATGCTGCAGACGCCTGAGCGCTCTGCAGAGAGCCTCAGGCGGCTGCAGCTTTGCCCGGGGTGGTGCGTCCATGAGGGCGCACCGCCCGGGCACAGCATGAGGAGAGGGGCTGACAGGAGGGAAGCGCTCAGCGCTCCCTCCTGTCACTCCCTCATGTAGCGTGGCCGAGCCCTGTATGAGGGCACTGAGTGTGCACTTCCTTTTAGTCCGGCCGGGTACAAGAAACAAAAGCTCCCTGTACCCGCGGACCATACAGAGCTCGGCCACGCTACAACACAGGTAGGGGAGGGGGGAGGAAGAAATTAGTAGGGGAGGGGGAGAAGGAAATTGGTAAGGAAGGGGGGAGGAAGAAATTAGTTGGGGAGGGGGGAGAAGGAAATTGGCAGGGGAGGGGGGAGAAGGAAATTGGAAGGGGAGGGGGGAGGAAGAAATTAGTAGGGGAGGGGGAGAAAGAAATTGGCAGGGGAGGGGGGAGAAGGAAATTGGCAGGGGAGGGGGAGGAAGAAATTAGTAGGGGAGGGGGGGAAGGGAATTGGCAGGGGAGGAGGGGGAAGGAAATTGGCGGGGAGAGAAGGAAATTGGTAGGGAAGGGGGAGAAGGAAATTGGTAGTCGAGGGGGGAGGAAGAAATTAGTAGGGGAGGGGGAGAAGGAAATTAACAGGGGAGGGGGGAGAAGAAAATTGTCAGGGGAGGGGGAGAAGGAAATTGGTAGGGGAGGGGGAGAAAGAAATTGGTAGGGGAGGGGGGAGAAGAAATTGGTAGGGGAGGGGGGAGAAGAAATTGGTAGGGGAGGGGGGAGAAAGAAATTGACGGGGGGGAAGGAGAAAGAAATTGACAGGGAGGGTGGGGGAGGGAGAGTGACATCCATCACACACACACAATCACACACAATGCACCCCTTATACACAGAAAAACACACAATGCATTACACAGACACACACACACTTTACTTTTGACTAGGGCGGCAAAAATCATTGCACCGGCCCTGGCCCCGGTCTCCTAGAACTGCAGAGCAGCGCCTCACGCTTTCAGCCCTGAACCCTGAGCCTAGAGCACTGCTGGTGTCTTCAGTACTGTAAGTACAAGAAGATATATTACTTGTTTTATGGGGGTT
Organism: Pelobates fuscus; assembly: GCF_036172605.1. Taxonomy (NCBI): domain Eukaryota; kingdom Metazoa; phylum Chordata; class Amphibia; order Anura; family Pelobatidae; genus Pelobates; species Pelobates fuscus. The sequence continues at coordinate 70,761,616 of NC_086319.1, forward strand.
AGGAGGCTAGGTGGTTGGAGGGGAGACGATTAGGGACGGGTGGATAGAGAGGTTAACCAGGGATATCATACTGATCACATGGAATGCTCACATCTAGACAGGGATATCAGTCTGAGCACATGGAATGCTCACATCTAGCCAGGAATACCATACCGAGCACATGGAATGCTCACATCCGGCCAGGGATATCATACTGAGCACATGGAATGCTCACATCTAGCCAGGGATGCCATACTGAGGACATGGAATGCTCACATCTAGCCAGGGATGCCATACTGAGGACATGGAATGCTCACATCTAGCCAGGGATGCCATACTGAGCTCATGGAATGCTCACATCTGGATAGGGATGCCATACTGAGCACATGGAATGCTCACATCTAGCCAGGGATGCCATACTGAGCACATGGAATGCCTACATCTGGATAGGGATGCCATACTGAGCACATGGAATGCTCACATCTAACACTATAGTCACCAAAGCCACAACGGCTAAGCGTAGTAGTTTTGGTGTTTATAGCATGTCTCTGCAGGCTTTTTAATGTAAGCGCACTGCCTTTTCAGAAAAAGGCAGTATTTACATTACTGCCGAGGAATACCATATCAGGCGGCCACTAGAGGTGCTTCCTAGTCCAGTGTTGCACAATGTGCAGCGCTAGCATTCACGCTGAACACTCCTCATAGAAATGCATTGATTCAACGCATCTCTGTGAGGAGATGCTGATTGGTGCAGCAAAGTGTTTTGTCACGCATTGGGTTGGCTGATATATATTCAAACACTGTACATTCCTGTGCATTGTATTGATGAGGTGATCTGTAATACGCTCACAAACTGCACGTTCCTGTGAGTTATTTTGCTGTAGAGCTTGTGATACACTCACACACTGCACTTTTCCATGCATTTTATTGCTGAGGTGTTCTGTGATGTACTTGCACCTCACACATTACTGTCAGTTGTATTGCTGTGGCACTATGCGATACACTGATATGCTTCACATTATATTATTTCACACACACACACACTTAAAATGTAACATTATTATTATTATTATTATTATTATTATTATTTTATTATTTACATAGCGCCATCAAATTCCATAGCGCTGTACAATGGGATAAACATCTCCCAGTTTACTGAATAAGAATATACCCGGCGAGTAAGAATGCTATCCCCCCCAGATTTGTGGGGGTTCCTACTCCCATGCAACTTATAAAAGGAAATAAAAAAAAAAAACACACTAAATAACATGCATTAATACACTTTCATGACCTTTGAAATGATGCAGAAACAATAAAAAGAAAAATAACAAAAATAACAAAAAGAGGAACAATTGAGTGCCCTAATTAAAAATTAACTTTTATTAAATAAATTTTAAAGGAAATAAATACATATACTATATACAAACCAAAAAGTGAATATAAACTTGCATACAAGTGAGAATAGGGTGCAATGGCCAAATAATTCCCACTATAAATTGGTAATGGATATAGCGTAATATAAGTATGTTAAATCTGTGTATAAACTAAGTACAGTTTTAGCAATAATGTAGCAAAAATCGGAGGACCTCCGAGACTGCAGACCTGCAACAAATCAATGTTGCAATTATGGTCTGCTAAAGCAGAAGCTAACGAATTGGCTGAACAAAAAACTACCATAGACGTGATCTAAAATCATGGAGGAAAAAACCTCTGAATATCGCCAATAAGATCAACTTGCTAGTGCACAGGAATCCTGTGAGGGACCTGATTGTGGATTAGATCGGGCTGTATGGTTTTCTCACCCAGTATTCAGTGAACGGGATTCAGAGGCTGCAAGTTAGCACAGAATCACCAATGTCCCCTGGTCCAGTTTAGTAGACCAATCACGTAATGTAGTTGCAGCCACTGCAAAAACTAGTAGATGCAGCGTAATGGTAATGTTGTTATATCATAACATATGTAGCATATACGTTAGCAATAATGTACCAAAAACGGAGGACCTATTCACAAGTTTTCAGTGTACCTCCGAGACTGCAGACTTTGGAAACCCATATCTCCCGAACCATTCATCCGAATGACTTGATTTTCGAATATGTTGTCCCCCTGAATAAGGACTATCCAGCGATGCTGGATTTAAGGGTGTATCATAGGTATTTGGGGTACATCCAGGAATTGGGGAAAAGGGTGTACGGTATAATTATGTTAAGTGTTAATCTAAGGGGAGGAAATGTGTGGGAGGTACATCCATGTGATTGGTTAATTTCATCCTCCCCCTGGGAGTGTCCTGTATGTACCTGTTTGTAATAAAAGCCAGGCTGGGTGTCCCAGCCCAGAGTTCCTGCTTAACCCTCAAAGCGATGTGTCGTCTCGTTCTTTGGGGGGAATTGGATTGTATGCTGACTGCCAGGAGTGTAAGCTGATGTCTGCTTTTCTTGTTCAGCTGTTCCAGTGTTCGTGTGGTTCCAGTCGGGAGAGTGGTGTTTGCAATAGCTGCCTGTGCATCTGGAAAGGGGGATATCGCCTAAACTGGGTTTTATCCTCTTGTAAGGGAAACGGTTTGTTACAGTCGCCAAGACAGTATTTAGTGAACGGGATTCAAAGGGTAATAGGCATACAAACGGTCTTAAGCCCACACTGCAAGTTAACACAGAATCACTGATGTCCCCTAAACATATGTAGCATATACGTAGCAATAATGTAGCAAAATAGGAGGACCTGTTCACAAGTTTTCAGTGTACCTCCGAGATTGCAGACCTGCAACAAGACAATGTTGCAATTGTGGTCTGCTAGAGTAGAAGCTGACGAATTGGCTAAACCAAATTAACATAAACGTGGTCTAGAATCATGGAGGAAAAACCCTCTAAGTTTAGCCAAGCCAGTATTCAGTGAACGGGATTCAGAGGGTAGTAGGCATAAAAATGGTCTTGAGCCTACACTGCAAGTTAGCACAGAATCACCGATGTCCCCTGACGCGCGCGTTTCGCCCACAACTCATCAGAGGGGAACCGATGTGTGGTACATGGCCAAGTATTTAAAGGGCATACAGTCACCTGATTGGAAGGTTAAAAAAAAACGCTGTTTCAATTGGCCAATGGCAATGAAGGAATTTTGTGACGTTAGATAAGTCCAAAACTGAAAGGGTGTTTAACCCTTTCTGAGTTTTAAAGCTCAATCGCTCTTATAGAGACAGTTAGTCAATGTGGTAAGTTACATTGACTGCAATTATAAAAGCTCAAAGATGTTTTAATATATGCAAAATTGTGCCGCAGAGTTAGATAATGAAAATTAAGTTGGAACCCACCCGAAGAGGGCAGTGAAATAGTACGCTTACATAGCATACTGGCAGAGAGTTAGATCCCTTTCTTTTGGTTATGTTCAGACTACAGAGACTTAGTATGATTAAGAGTTGAACGTCACAGTATATCGTGACATAAGCTGAGTCCAAAGTTGTGAAGGAATTTAACCCTCTCTCGTCACGATCGCTTGTAGACAACATTAGAAAATGATGAAAAACTAAGAGGAAAATAAATAAATGACGTTGACTGAAACTCTATTGCAATGACATGGTATATTTAAAGAGTTAGTAAATTGAATTGGTAATTTGAATGTAGTAAGAAGTTTAGCAAGCCGATTTCTTCAGGATGACAGGGTGTTGAACACAATGAAGTCATATTAAATATGCTTCCTACATTCAATAAGGCACATCCAAGTTTCGTTTGATAGCATTAGATGCCGTGGTGTGTGTGGCTGTAAACAGATCGGCTTCATATGCTGAGTATCGGGTATTGTGTCCCCTATACTTAGACACTTAATGTAATATGCATATCAGCATTAGAGATGCTTTTAGAGAAAATAGTAATAGTGTCCCAAAATAATATGATCACTCTGGGAGTCAAAGTACTTAGGGAAAAATAATGATAACACTATTGTAACAATTACAACATGTAGCGTACAGTACTGAGTAATTGTACCGCCCTTCCAAAGTGACATTAAATGATACAATAAACAATAAAAACAACCAAGTGCATTCTGTATTTTCCAAAATCAAGGTACATGCAACACCATAATTATATAAATTCAAGCAGCAATATTTAAAATCCTGTGACTACCCTCACTGACTAGCATGTGGGTGTAACTGAGCAGATAAAGTACCCTCCATTCTACTGGCTCAGTTTCATATCGTTTTTGCTCAGTAATGCATACACTTTAAAAAAAAAATAATAATTGTGCTATAAAATTTCTTTGTAAATGGGTAATACAGAGGAGTAACAGAATTAACGTGCATTCTGTCCCAACTTTTGCGTATAGAGTATATTTTTTAGTTTGGGTACAGTGGATAATTAAGGACCATTCCAGGCACCATAACAACTTTATCAGAATGGCTTACCTGAAGTCTTCAAGTCAGCGCCCAATCTCTCTGCACTGCACCTGAGCTTCTGTTCAAAGTCAGAGGCTTCAATCAGGAAGCCTTGACCAGGCTCCTGTAATAAGCTGTGAGTGTTAGCTGGTGCTCTCCGTTTATCAATAACTCCCCAATGAGAAAACAGAGTAAACAAAGCATACTTCCCAAAGTTGTTATGGTGCCCTTTTAATTTCTAACATAACACTATTAGAGAAGAAAGTGGTGTATCAATCAAGTTCCACACACTCAAAAGCTGTCTCAATATTTCCTAATTTTGTTGGATCTTTAGACAAAACAATCAAATATGGCCCTTCATACACACCATCTCACATCCCCTTTAACATTTACTAATGCTACCTGGGTATATCTTAAACAACTGTGCACCTCCTATACACTATAACATGATTCTGAAAACTGGTTTGAACAATGCTCTCAAATACTTTTTAATACTCCTGAATAGATAATTAAATATTCAATAATTATTTCCTATTGAATAAAAAATAATTTTATAATTTAAAGGGTCTTTAATCAAGTGGTTTTGGTTGCCCTCTCGTTTCAACCGTCCAAAAAATGGTGCCTGGTGGCAATAGAGGGAGCTGTCATCTCCCTGCTCTGCTCCCTCACACGCCCTGCAGTGATGCCCGGAGCCGGAATATGATGTCATTCCGGCCCCAGGGCATACTAAACAGTGCATGACAGGGAGCAGAGCAGGGAGATGACAGCAGCCCCATTGGACACCAGAGGATGCCTAGCCACTCCAGCTCTCCAAAGGTAGGGAGGCTGAGTGGATTTCAATTAAAAGATATATTTTTAAATTACAACTTTTGAGTGTGAGTGTGTGTATGTCTGTGAGTAAGTGAGTGTGTGTCTGTCTGTGAGTTTAAGTGTGTCTGTCAGTCTGTCGAGCATGGAGATGTTGAACATAGGTGCTTCACATTGTCCAGGACTAGACTAGGGAGCACCTCTAGTGACTGATTGAATGACGGCACATTAAGCTGCAGAGGTTCTGGTGACTGTGGTGTCCCTTTAAGAGTTGTATTTTTGTCACTGAAAATTAAGCCTTGTTAGTTAAAAAAAAATGCTGGCTCCTCGCATCCCCCCTTTGCTGGAGGTGCAGTGTGGCGATCGGAGACGTGCCACATATGATGGAAGTGTAAGGGAATATCTCCCTTCTGGGTACAGGTAGTGATCACAAAAAAGGAAATTACGGGCACGAGCCTCTACCTTGAGATGGATACCCTGCTACTCCTACACGTAGATACATCTTTAACTAAATTTAAAAACTAATTGATGTATTGTGTGCTCACTGCTGTCAAATCAGTAATTGCGAGCTTCTGGAAAGTGACCTGAATACCTAGTTTAAGAGAACGGATAGCTAAAATTTACAATTTCCGTGTCCTAGAGGAACACCCTCTGGAGAAGGTTTGAATGACCTTACATACCCCTGCTGTTGAGACTTGAGCCTATCCTAGAAAGGCTCTATACCATGTGAGTTGGACATATATCTCCTCTGCACCATATTCAAATTCTATTGGCATACTGAACCATTATGTGTTTAATTTTTCTGTTTTAGACAATATTGACTCCATATATCCCCACGAGTGGATAAAAGTGTCATTTGAACTCCCCAATATTTAGTGGGGTAAGCAAATTCCATTAGCACTCCACTGAGTGATTCTCTCCTGGGCGCCCCTCTTCATTGTACAAGCATGCCCCCGGACCACCAGGGAATCTAGTCTGCCCCCTCTCTGGCAGCAGGTAAGAGGCAGGAAGGGGGGAAAAGCGTGATCAATTTTTTTCTTAAAAAGACACATCCCCCCCTCATCCCTTATCCAACACCACAAACACACACACTGCATGCACTACACAAACACAGACACTGCATTCCCTCCACACACTGCATCCACTACACAGACACTGCATCCATTACACACTATATTCACTACCCAGACACTGCATCCATTTTGCACACTTCATCGACTACACAAGCAGATACACTGCATCCACTACAGAAAGACAGACACTACATTTACTACACGCACTGCATGCAATTCACACTCTGCATCCACTACACAAACACAGACACTGCATCCATTACACACTACATCCACTACATAGACACTGAATCCACTTCACACACTGCATCGACTACACAAGCAGATACACAAACACAGACACTGCATCCACTACATACACACACACACACACACACACACACTATATTCACTAAACACACTGCATACAATTCACACACTGCATCCACTACATAAACACACACTACAGTCATTACACACACTGCATCCACTACACAGGCACTGCATCTTCTACACACACTGCATCCACTATACACACACACACTCTGCATCCACCATACACATATACAAACTCTGCATCCACTATACATATACATTCATTTTGTTTGGGAAAGCGATTTGGAACAGTTTAACAATATGATTTACTATACTGTGAAATTATTATACATATGTCTAGCTAAATTCTTATCTATTGGATTTTTTTTACATTTGTGATTGATTAATAACATTGAAGAATCTTTAAAAATTGAACCATTACTTAATTTGGCAACATACAATAAAGAATGGAAAATCACCTCTAACATATATATTAAAGATTTAGCAATTGATATCATAATGCAGTTCAGTCCTGGCACAGCCAAGGCACACATTGCATAGGAGGAGGAAAACAAAGCGGTTTTCCTGACACTATACTGCCCTGAGGGTGCCCCCACCACTCAGGGTCCCCCTCCCGTGCCGCTGGTGACCTCTCCTCTCCCGCCCACGTCACCTCCCTCATCCGACGTCAGTGGAGCCGAATGCGCATGCGCGGCAAGTGCTGCACGCACATTCAAAGTGTCCATAGGAAAACATTTCTCAATGCTTTCCTATGGACGCTCTGCGCGATGGATGCTAAATTCGCATCCAGCGTCGCAGATGTGCCTCTAGTGGCTGTCCGGAAGACAGCCACTAGAGGCTGGATTAACCCCAAATTTACTTTAATCCAGCGCCGGGCTCCCTCGGCGTTGGTGACCTCTCCTCTCCCGCCGACGTCAGCTCCCCCATGCGACGTCAGTGGAGCCGAATGCGCATGCGCGGCAAGTGCTGCACGCGCATTCAAAGTGTCCATAGGAAAACATTTCTCAATGCTTTCCTATGGACGCTCTGCTGCGATGGATGCTAAATTCGCATCCAGCGTCGCAGATGTGCCTCTAGACAGCCACTAGAGGCTGGATTAACCCCAAATGTAAACATAGCAGTTTCTCTGAAACTGCTATGTTTGCATCTGAAGGGTTAAAACCTGAGGGACCTGGCACCCAGACCACTTTATTGAGCTGAAGTGGTCTGGGTGACTATAGTGTCCCTTTAATTGACTGGGAGCCAAATTCGGGTGCTCAGATCCAGAGCTAAATCTATTTATAGATTTCTACATTTCATTTTATTTTTCAAACTTCACAAGCACATATTTGTTAAATATAGAGATTAGTAAAAAGAATGTTCAAATCCGGGAAAGGGTATTCTTGACAGGATTATGTTCAGGTAGCTATACAAATGTAATCTATAATGTGTATCTGACGTTGGCAGCAAATGCATTGCTCAAAGGACCGAATTAGCTTACTACTGTTCAAGTGTAGCAGGAGCCCTCACACAAATTCCATGCCCAGTATGTAATGATATTATTGACACTTACAAAAATCTTTCATGTATACAAGGAAGTTAAAAATAATGCAGTAAGTCTATTTTTATAAATATATGTAAATAAATTAAATCAATTTTCTCCAGTAGTTATCATTAATATCAGAATTTCAGCCATGGTTACGGTATAATTTAAGCAATGTTAAGCAATATCTTAACAGTAAGTCATAATTTGAATAGCAAACAACATCATAACGAGGCAGTTACACATATGTCGAAGTCACACTTCTAAAGCAAGTGAAATTGCCAGTCTAAATGAAAGTCATAACATTAAAGGGACACTATATTCACCAAAACAGCTTTAGCATAATGAAGCAGTTTTGGTGTATAGATCATATCCCTGCAATCTCACTGCTCAATTCTCTGTCTATACATCACTTTTGTTTTTAATGCAGCCCTTGTCGCACCTCCCCTGGGTGCGACTGACACTGCCTGCATTAAAAAAAATGGTTTAATTTGAAACAGATGTTACTTTAAAAATGTTCTGCTCTGTAAATTGAACTCTAATTACATACAGTATGCTCCTGCAGGGTCTAGAAGGCTATTAACAAAGTAGGAGATAAGAAATTCTAAATGAAACAGAATTTTCAATAAAGAAAGTGTAAACATTAGCCTCGGTGACTAGGGTTGAAGCTCATCAGGCTTTTCTCCCAAACGACTAGGAAGGGGATTTTGCGGAGGTACTCGTCAGAGAACATGAGTTCCATCACTAACCATAAATTAGGATTAACAAATTAGCCCCTATCGATAGGTTATGGTTAGGATTAGCAGTTGGATAATGGGTAGGATTGGGGGTAGGATTCATTGTTGGATTAAGGTTTGGATAAGGGGCAAGAATAAGTGTATGATTAGGGTAAAATGTATACTTGTGGGGTCTCATTGTACTCGAGAAGCGTGTCAGAATACAAATATGGTGTGTTTACATTGTTGGTGAATTTTCCAAAAAAAATAAAAAAAATTATATTTTGATTCATGTTAAAATGGTTAAATGGAAAGTGTCATGCTCTAGAATAGCCTGCGGACAGTACTCTATGCAATTATATAGTTCTGTTTAGAAGTATTGGACTCAGTAAAAAAAAAATCATTGTAATCCCAGCATGCCAAATTTTGCAAGGTTTTAGCTTTAAAACCATAATACATTCCTTGCAATATTTGCTTTATAACTTCTAAAAATCTCCTAAAATCCTAGACTTTGTAAGCATTTTAACAATCAGGACTAACTAGTGTATCTATTTTGAATTTGTTTTCTTTAGTTACACTTGTTTAGAAATTATTAAATGTAAAACTAAGAACAAAAATGTTTTTTAGTTTTCTTTTTTAATATTTTAGTAATTTTTAACATTATATTATATATACATGTAGGGTATCAAAAGAAAGCATTATTTCCCTTTTTAAAAAAATGATATGTATGGGTGCACTTTAATAGAAAACTGTGGTAGAATGAACTTGGTCAAAATTTTGACTCATTTCAATAGAGCCATGGTCCATAAGGGTTTATTAAGCCAGCTAAAGTACAATGCTCACTAATTGTTACACCGTTGAATTCAGAGCGAATTTCAAATTTTGTAGCCGAAAAACTTAAAAATGTTTGCTATATTTTCATTTCAGGCTACTCGGGCCTAATATTTTAATTTATATCTAAACATTTACACTTTAGTGATAACATTAACAGAGTGTATACGTTATAATACAATCCTGATATTTTTTACATTACTTCTTAGATATAAAAAAAATATTATTTATTAAAGGGGCACCCTAGTACCATAGCCCCTGCTCCATCACACAGTATTTAAACTGTTTTCGTACACCATGAAATTACTTACGAACAAAGTACATCTAAGGGAGAGAGTGTCAGGTTACTTCTTAGAGAATTGGGGGGTAACCCCTGAGAGTAATACTAACGAACAACACCTGAGCAAAAAAAGAGGGGGAGAAAAATTAAAGCTAATAAGAACCCTTTTGTACAGAAGCGAAGTAACCCAATTGTAAAACTTAACTTTTATAAGAAATATCATAAAGACAAAAAATTGCTTAAAAACATCCCTATAGTTGGGACTAAATCTAGTAATGATTAGTAAAAATGTATTTTATAAAGTAGATATTAAATAAAATAAATAAATAAATAAATAAATTCTCATACACATAAAGCTGCCTAGTATAACAGTATGGCTAATATGTATCAAAAGTGCTGAAAGGAGCACTCACCTCACAGGCAAAGCCTTTCTCCGCAACAGAAGTTGGCTACACCGGCAGTGAGAGGAGCCCGGCACTGGGACTCTCAACCCGCCACTGGGACCTTGTTGAAACCCTACTTACGAGGTATGGCTCAGACTGTTGGTGCACAATGAGGCACGGAGGCCTGGAGTTTCTCAATATGATGCGGGACTTTGCTATGGCCCTGGCCGGAGTGGGGTCATGTGACTTTCCGGGCTGAACTGGGGAGAGCACTTGGCCATTCATTTTACCCTCTCACCACTGAATAAGTGGGGGAATGCCTATGCCCATACCTGTATTGCAAAAGTGATCATAGGAACACGTTGCTGTCTTTTTTGTTTCAATAAATCTGCCTGCGGCTTTAACACTCTGAGTGCCTGGGAATCTCTTTGCTGCCTATGCCGATACCTGTGTCTCCTTACTTCTGCCTCCTTTTCCACCATTTTGTGTAATTTAAGTTATTTCCTTTTCTTGACCTACAGCCAGCATGGGGCACCCTGGGGAGATCACTCTGTTATATATCACATTGTTATATACCTGTGTCTAATACTAACATTTGTGCAGATTACTAATCATGACTATGTTGAAATATTGGATACTTCTCTTGTCACTACTCAATGTCATGGTTACTGATATATTGTTTGCCTCATGCACAACAAAAATAAAGAATTATAAAAATAAAAAAAAATGCTGAAAGGAGAAACTATCTATACAAACAGAAAGATTATCCACCTAAGCGAAAACAAAGTATCATATCACTTGTATGAATATGTGTCTAAAAGTGAAGGACGGAGTATTAGCTAAACTGCTAAATAGTAGAGGCAGCTCGGGATAACTGGAAGAGCCAGTTAGTGACGAAACGCGTGTCGGGACGCTAGAGTGTGTCTGTGGTTAACGATAAGGTACGATGCTGCAGCATGATTTAACTATGGAGACAGTACCACTAATTACCACACTTTGATGTCTATTTTTTCTTTTTCTTGTATTTAAGTAATTTTTTTTTTACTTTTTCCTTCAGTTACTATTGCATTTAGCTACTATTTGTGTTGATTTTTATTAGTGCTGTTAAGTAGGGACTAGTTTTCCTGCTACTCAATAGAGACTCCAATTTAGTAATTTCATGATGGGATATTCTGGGGGCCTAGCTTTTTTAAAGTGTGCCTTTGAAGGCACAGCAGTATAGCACATGAATATGGTGTCTTCATTCTGTTTTATCCATATACCGAGCTGCCTCTACTATAGCAGTTTAGTTAATATTCCCTTTTTTAATCGTTATTATACTTTGTTATCACTTAGGTGGATACTGTGGATACTTAGGTGGATACTGTGGATACTGTAGATAATTTCTCCTTCAGTACTTTGGATACATATTAGCCATACTGATATTCTAGGCAGCTTTATGTGTATGAGGATTCACTTATTTGTTGTTTTAGTACACCATGTACAATGATGTCAAAAAAGAGAAAGGATTGTCCCCTAGATCTACTAATAACCCGCGGGACCCTGTGATTGTCAGACAATTTCCCACACCCCATGTGTAGTAGGAGGTGTTTTATTAATAATAATAAGGGAACAGACAAGTCGCCCATAAGAGCAGTGAGAGCGTATCATTAGGCGCACTTACTCTACCCGAAGAAAACTCAGTCCATAACACAGCAATTATGTGCATGGGCTACCTAGAAAGGGGCCAAGCAGCCTGACACTCTCCATTTTTTGGCATGACTGTCCCATGCCACTTCATCAATGACACAAACATGGCCACAGGCGTGCAAACAGCTGCGCTCCTCCCCACATTCAAACCTCATAACAATTGGAGGCACACTTCCTTTCATTGCACAAGATGTGTTGGACTGCTGAATAAGCTAAAAGTGTATACAATGTCCCTTTCAGTTTTCCAACAAGCGTTGTTCACAGCATCACCCAAGTAGTGTATACGTGCTGTGTGCACAGCTTAGACAGTTGCAAGGAGACAGAGACATAAGCACAGGTTGTTATGGTGTTATGCTAGACTGTTAACTCGTTTGAGCAGGCTCCTAATCAATATACTGTTCCTGTAAGATTTTGTAATTGTCTCGTTTATTGTTAAAGGAACACTATAGGATCAGAAACACAAACGTGTATTCATGACCCTATTTTATTAAAAAAAAGACACTATGTAGCCCCCCTGGTCCTCATAACTATAGTAATATCTTACCTTATGTCCAGTGCCGCGTGAGTCTGCTAGCGCTGGCTCCACCCATGCTTGACCCCCTTGGCTGACATCGACAGAAGTGATGATCTCAGCCAAGGAGGCGGTGCGTAGGGGCGGAGCGAAATGCCACCCTGGCCAATTAGCATCTCCTCATAGAGATGAATTGAATCAATGCATCTCTACGGGGAAAGTTCAGCATCTCCATGAAGAGCGTGGAGACGATGAACATCACTGTGACCCAAAGAGCACCTCTAGTGGCTGTCTGAGGAGTGGCCGCTAGAGATGTTCCTAGGCTGTAATGTAAACAAGAAAATCACACTGAGAAGTGCGGAAGCGCCTTTAGCGGCTGTCAATGAGACAGCCACTAGAGGCTGGATTAACCCTATTATAAACGCTATGTTTATAGAAGAAAGGGTTAATCCTGGCTGGACCTGGCACCCAGGCCACTTCATTAACTGAAGTGGTCTGGGTGCCTATAGTGGTCTTTTAAGCTTTAGTTGTTCTGGTGACTAAAGTGTTCCTTTAAATATTCCCCTTTATAATATTGTAAAGCACTGTGGAGTAAGTTGGTGCTATCTATATAAATTCCTAAAATAATAATAGACCCTATAAGTGAAGAGACCTCTTAATGTAAAAGATAGATAGATAGACAGACAGACAGACAGACAGACAGACAGATAGATGCTGTGTGCATAATATAATATGTGTGTTTACATACCTTACTCACACATATTTACTCATTTTATTTTGTTGGAGTTTTCACAGTATTTCCTGTGTTTCAGAAGTTCTGCCAGCCCTGTTGTGGTGGATTATTTTGAGAGTACATTAAGATGTGTCTCCTACCATTGCATGTTGGTGGCAGGACTCCTCCTGCAAAAGCATACAAAACCCTCCAGTGTTTGGGGACCGGAAACTCCTAATGAGATTAGTTGGTGTGCGCAGACATTACTTAGCCATGACTAAATGTGTTCTCTTCCTGCAGCCTGTGGAAAATTCAAGGGAACATTTTCCCTCAACAGCAACATCAGGTCTCCTAACCTTATATACACACAGATACATATATTGCTATGCATAAAAAAAATAAAATAATAAAAATCTCTCCTCTTCTAAAAACAACACTGCTCCCCTCCTGTAGGATTTTTATTGCTAGTGATGGTCTTTATTAAATGTCTGAACACTACAAAGGGAGCTGCAATGCACAAATACATAGACCTGAGTAAGGAAACCACAGAGTCTCTTTTGTGTGCTCCAGTGACTCATTTTCAAGATGTTGTCTACTGCCAGTTTCAAACCGGAAGCTCAGGGCAATTAGTCTTACTGTTTCCAGACAAGCTGGACTCACACAACTTTCTTTAGGAGAAGAATGCACTCCCCCCTACCCCCCTGGCTGGCTGGCTGGCTGTGTTACTGCTTCATTCACACTGATGGCAATCTCTGCACAGCCACCCAGCTGGGTGATGCTCTGCTAGATAACCTGGCATGGGGATGGAGCTAGCAATCCTACAGCCAGCTCTGTCTCTCCTGGAAACCTAGCAACCATGGAACTCCAAGTTACTGTACTTGTACAGTAATTGCTGGCTGAGCTTCATGAGAATTCCAAAAGCCAGAGGATAGGAATCACTGACAGACATATATGCTCCCCATCCCTTTACTGCTGAGATACTAGGAGCACAGCCTGCTATATCTGTCATGATGACAGTGACATGTAAACCATTATTTATGACTGCAATTACAGAGTGATTAACCATAGCTAGAAGACTCCTCACCCTCTCCAGACCATAAATAACAGACATTAAATGAAAAGTGAGCTTGATCTCTTATTGCAATGAACACACTCAAAATAACACAAGAAACAGCCATGCAAACATAATCAGCCTTGCTTGCACACCATTCAGTAAGTCACCATCCCACAAGGAGACCCCCTTCCAACAAAAGAATGAGCCCTAAACTCACAAATCCACTAGAATTCTACAGCAGGGGAGGGGGTAGGCAAAAAAAATAAATAAAGGAACCCTCCCAGAAGTACAACTCTTATCATGCAAAGCCAGCCTGCACCGTGATGGAGAGGTGCAATGCCACAACAGCTGGAGTGATGTCCACCCCTTGCAGCAGAGTACACAACATGCAAAGACGTTACATCCTAAGTATACAATTCCTGATACAGTGTATACAGTATTTACATACCCAAACTGCTGGAGAAGTGTATGGAGTTTCTTCTTAATTTTGCTTTTACAATGGACCTGGTAAAATCCCTTCGTTTTCCATGCTGACAGTCGTCTGCAAACGTTTCTGTTGTAATGAGATCCTGATTTTTTTTCTTTCTTTTCTTTTTTTTTTTTTCAGTGTTGTGTGTGTATGTCTGTGTGTGTATGTGTGTGTGTGAGCAGGAAGTTGGAATAGTCAGACAGAGAGCCGGCTCACTTCCTCTGTTACATTATTCCCTGGCGGTTTGCAGTCTGTGTAAACAGGTTTTTCCTTCCCTCTCCTTTCTCTGCTGATGTTCAACATCTTTGTAATATAAAACATACATATAGTAAAATGGCTGAGATTAACTGCATGGAGTTTACACACACAAGACACACTACTAGTGCCCCCACCAGTCTGCTCTCCATTTCCCCCAATTCTTGATTAGTGGGAGGGAGGTCTTAGATGGTGCCCCCCCCCCCCCTTGTACACTTATAAAATATATATTTTTTTTTTTTTAAAAAACATCAGTATGAATAATAGTACTTATTATATTTCACGTATCAGGGGCAATTTAAAAAATATATATATTTTTATTTTAAAAAGTGTGTGTATATATATATATATATATATATATTATTTTTTTAATATTTTTTTGGGGGGGGGGGGGGGATTTAAGATGTATATGCTACTTTATTTTCCTAAAAAGTTGTGATGTGTTTTCATGTACTGCTTATTTTTGTTTACTTTATTATTAGTATTGTTTACGTTATATTCACCTTTTTAAAGACAGAAATACATTTTGCTTTGTAGCATGGAGAATTGTATATGTTCCTCTCTCTAAGGCTTTTCAAATAAACAAACAAACAAACAAAAAGATAATTCTGTATTAAAGTTCTTTCTGTTGTGCAGAAATTAAACTCTTAAACTTGGTATAATGACACTAATTGCTCATGTGAGCAAAACCCCTGTCATACCTTCCTGTATACCTACAGTTATCATTTATTTTCTTGTTTTTAACATTGCAGGGGGCAAAAAATAGATCCTGTGGGAGGCAATAGTACCTTTTGATCAACCCCTCTGTAGAATGTGTTTATGCTTTATAACCTGCCCCTCCTCCCCCCACCAATTACCAATGATAATTATCTGACTACATTATGTACCCTTCCAAAAACATTTTTTTTCTTTTCTTACTACAGTCAAGTCTACCTAAGCATTTTTCTTACAGCAGCTGTTTGGCCATTTTATATAACTTACATCTTACTCATGTTGGTTTGGATACATTTAAAATGTGGTTACAAGCAATAATGACACAGGCGCTGGCTTTGGGGGACTCATCCCCCTCCCTCTAGTAGGGATAGGGTCTGTGGTGGCGGTTTTCCTGCGCCAGCAAGTTTGGTAAATGAATAATGCCCGGACGGGCTTGGGGAGTCGCAGCCTGAATTTGGTTGATGACGAAGGACAGGCTGAAGAGGCTCTGGAAGAAGTTTAAAGTGTACCTGTCTGCTGGGTAAAACCAGCAGCTGACAGTACTTGGTTATGCTGGTTTAAATAAAGCTGTGGCCGTTGCCCTTACCCACTTAACATGGTGTTGCGTTACTTATTGGGAATGGAAGAGTAACAGGATTTGGTGATCGAAGGATTCAGCAGTCATGTGTTTATAACCTGCCCCTCCTCCCCCCACCAATTACCAATGATTATTATCTGACTACATTATCTACCCTTCCAAAAACATTGTTTTTATTTTCTTACTACAGTCAAGTCTACCTAAGCATTTTTCTTACAGCAGCTTTTTGGCCATTTTATATAACTTACAAAATATCAGTAATGATAGTTATAGTAGTGGTACAGAGCACCGCAATTATGGAACGACCTCCCGCACACTTTCAAATCTTCCCCAAGCCTTAAGTCCTTTAAGAGATCCCTCTCTACATACCTCAAAACAGAATGCACGTGTTATGGTTGATTATATATTTCCTACCTGTTCTATGTTAAATGTTGTATATATTGTGTATTAATATTGTTTTAGAATTTTATTGTACCCTATTGTATCAATGCAATGTTTTGTGGACCCAGGGCATACTTGAAAGCGAGAGGAATCTCAATGTATCTTTCCTGGTAAAATATTTTATATATATATATAAAATAGCAAAAGATAGCACTCCAAGGACTAATCTAAAATGTTACTTTTATTTACCTCAACTAAAACATCACAAGGTCAACATTTCAGCATGATCCCCTCAAGCTTTCATCAGGACACCTGTGTGTCAAGCTGAAACGTTGACCTTGTGATGTTTTAGTTGAGGTAAATAAAAGTTACATTTTAGATTAGCCCTTGGAGTGCTATCTTTTGCTATTTTTTGTATTTTTGGCTGACAAGAACAAGGCACTTGATATTTTGATTGGTGGAGTGCAAGATTCTTTTGCTTTTTATTTTTATATATATATAATTGCATTTATCTTTGCTATACTAAATAGATGCTTATTTACAAAGTAATGCAGCATTGGTGGTAAAGGCGGAAAATGCAGTTGTTGAAAAGTGTACACAGACATTTACTGCAACATCTATTTTACAAGGCTGCAGTTTGATGACGCAACTGAAAATTGTTTGTCTATGATGCAATCACGCAGACTTAATTAAAGAAATTAGACTGAGTGCATTTGCATCTGGAAACATGGGAGCTTGAATTAAGAAGCCACTTTTTCCATTTATCTGTAAAATGTATTATATACACACAAGGAAATTCATTAAAGGGACACTATAGTCACCTGAACAACTACAGCTTAATGTAGTTGTTCAGGTATGATCTATAGCTCCCTGCTGGCAATCTAATGTAAACACTGTATTTTCAGAGAAAATACAGTGTTTATATTGATTGATAGGAATACCTCCAGTGGCCGTCACTCAGACGCCCACCAGAGGGACTTCCTATCATGCAGGGCCCTAAAAAGGCCCTGTACACGTCAGACGTTTGAAAATACGTCTGACGTGTGCAGGAGAGAGAAGGCACTGTGTGCGCGCCTTCTCTCTCCAGCCTGTCAGCAGAGGAGGGGGGCGGGCAAAGACCGCGAGCTGAGCTGTCACTCAGCTCAGCTCGCGGCCGCGCACACCGCGCGCATGCGCGGTAGTGCGCTCAGGACTTCAGAGGGCGGCATGAATGCCGCCCTCTGAAGTATGTGCGCATGTGTGGTGAAGCCGCGCATGCGCACAAGGGAGCAATGACGCTTCCAAATGGAAGCGTCTGATTGCTCCCTGCTCGCGCCCGCCTATTTCGTCATTTTGACGAAATAGGGGGCGCGGCTTCACGAGGCTCCCGGCGCTGGAACCAGGTGAGTAAAGAGGCTTGGCTGGAGAGTCCCTTTAAACATTAAACACAGGATTTTTTTCAGATGGACTAAATCCAGTGAAAATGGCTGAATTCCGACCCAAATGGCAATTCTCATTTTTACTAAACCCAAATCTGATCGGAATTCGGCCAAACCGAGTGAATCTGTAACAATCGCCCAATTGCATTTGGGGGTTTGGATTTAAATCGGTGCTTTTCTCATCTGAATCCTATACAAGGCATATTATTCAGAACACACTAATTAAAAAAATAAATTAAAAAAAATTGGATCCGAATACATCCAGCATTATGCACATTCACACATTTTTTCTTCACTTGCTTTTGCGAGTGATTGATAATAATTATAAGTACTATTTGCCAGCCTGCACCACTACCCGCCAGGGACATATACTTAAATAACCTTTAGCAATATTAAAAAAGTTTAAAGAAGTCAAGCCTGTACCAGACTCTAGTACCCTAGATATGCATGTTTAATTATTGTCAGTCCACCACAAATGTCCTGTTATAGTTTACTAGACAATAATGCTCTTTCGCTTGTTTTCTTTCCTACTAAAAAACAAAAAACAAACAAAAAAAAGGGCAGCATACCCTGTATTTCACGTATATACCAATAGTTGTATTTTTTACCAAGCTTGCAATGTGTACCTAACTCTGCACTCCGAAAATAAAGAATTTAAAAAAACAAATAAAAAAAAAAGTTTAAAGAAAAGCCTGTTGGGGTCAATATGACCACAATATTACATAGCATGAACAATATCCAAATTTTGCAGTCTAAATGACCCTGTACAGCACCTGACTTTGATCCATTCAGGCTTTAGTAAATAACTCTGATATAGTTATAATTTGTTTCTTTTCGTTTTTTTCTTTTAAACAAACATATACTCAAATGTTACAATAATCACGTAAAAACAGAACATAAAAAAAAAGACAGTAACGTTTATGCAATTTACAGAAAAAGACACGATAGGCAGAAAGTGACTCCCCAAAATAGATATGCATTAAAATATATACAATAAAGTAAAATAATTAAAAGAAAAATAATAGTCACCTTGCACGATCAAAAGCCAGCAGCTGGGAAACTCCTCCTGGACCAGGAAAAGGTTTCACGAACCCTGTGAACTGCATATAACATTTACAGAAGGAGATTATGGGTTATATAATTTATCAGTAAATTGAGCTCACAATTTTTTTTTTTTAAATGGGCTGTGTTCAGTGATCTATCCAGTCGCTGAGTACGATTCATTCTCAGTTGGATGGATCTGAGTTCATCTGCTCCAGGTGATATGGTTATAGCTATGAATTTTGCAAATTGCTGCAGCTATAAGCCACACTTATATAATTTATAACGTGTGATTATGTAAATGTGTATGGTTTAATATGTTGTCCCTTTATTACTGGCACAAAAGACCCTCTTGAACATCTTTCAGTTTTCTTACCTCTTCAATCCACAGAGAGCCAAAGCCATGGCAGATACAATTTATTAGTGATTTTTAATGAATTTATTTTAAAATAAATATGATTTCTAATATTTGATGATCCTGCAGTTATTTTATCTTTGGTTCCAGTTTCTAGTTTATTCATATCGTCCAGTGGGGATTCTGTTATCGCAAGGCAAGGGTGTTACCTCTGAGACAATTGAGTATATCTTTCAATAGTGTTTTTATTGTTTGTTTTTTTGCCTTTCTGTGTATATAAATTTTTAGCACAAGCTGGAGTTTCTGGTATTGTTAGACGATTTGTGACCAGTACCTACTGATCAAATCCTTGGCGGGGATAGTACTATCATTCCTTGAACAGGTGACAATCCTCATAAACACATGAGTGTATTCCTTTTAGTGTGTGAATATAAACTGGATGTTCTATTCTACAGATTTACACAATATACATTTTTCTATTTCCCTTAAGTGCTACTGAAAGACATTTTTGAAGTCTTACATGGTCAAATTATCAAACAACGCAGCCCATAAAATCATATTCTATTTCATATAAATACACATGCACGCACGCACACACAGGACCGGTGCAAAGATTTCTGCCGCCCTAGGCAAAGATCCATGCTGCCACCCCCCTCATGTCACTCACTCACAGACACACACTGGCAGACACACATTCACTCACTGACAGACAGACACACACACTCACTGACACACACAGAAACTCACTGACAGACATACACTCACTCATTGACAGACAGACACACACACTTACTGACAGACATACACTCACTCACTGACAGACACACACACAGACACTTACTGACAGACACTCACTCACTAACAGACAGACAGACACACACACTTACTGACAGACATACACTCACTCACTGACAGACACACACACACACAGACACTGACAGACACTCACTCACTGATGGACAGACACACACACACACACACACTTGCTGACAGACATACACTCACTCACTGACAGACACACACACACACACACACACACACAGACACTTACTGACAGACACTCACTCACTGACAGGCACACACTCAAACACTCACTGACAGACACTCACTCACTAACAGACACACACTCACAGACAGACACACACACACACAGGAACTCACTCACTGACAGACACTCACATTCATACACTCACTCAATGACAGACACGCACACACTCACTGACAGGCATACACTCACTCACAGACACACACACTCACTCACTGACATACACTCACACACACTCACTGACAGACATACAGTCACTTACTCATTCACTGACACACACACTCACTGACATACATACATACATACATACACTCACTGATAGGCACACAGACACTCACTGACAGACAGACACACACACACAGGCAGACACACACTCTCACTGACAGTCAAACACTCACCTCCCTGGGGTCCAGTGTGCAGCAGCTCCTCACTCCTCCAATGCGCTGTTTAGTATGCCGTGGCCGGAATTACGTCATAGGAGGACTTAGAGACTGCAAGAAAAGCCTCCCTCGCCACCTTCCTTCTCCTCCCCCCTTTTCTCCGGACACTGGGATTTGTTGGCAGGGCAGGCACCTGCCAATAAGGTAAGCAGGAGCCTGCTCTGCCTTACCTATCGCACAGCTTTGGGGGCGATCGGTGACAGGGATCCTTTCGGCGCCCCCACCTCTAGGCACCTTGAGGATCGGCCCAGCGCTGGGGGAGGGCGGCTCGAGAGCTGCTCGCCCTGCTCTGCGGACCCAGACAGGGTCTGGCAGCCCACCAGGGAGCACACATATGCACCACATTACTGCAAACATTTTGAGTACACTTGTGCAACCACCTTAGTCATGGTCCTATGATTATATTACTGTCACGACTAGTAATGTGGTCCAGCACGCAGAAACTATGTAAACATATACATAAGTCAGAAAAGGAAAAATAATAGGACAGAGCGTAAACCGGACCTTAGAATGGCCGGACTAATACGCTAGAGACAGAGAATGGTCAAAGGGAAAGCCGAGGTCAAGGAAGCCAGAAAATACTCAATACCGATAAAACAAGCCAAGTCAGGGAAACCAGAGATCAGAATAACCAGGGAAACGCCAAGGGTCAGGATACCAGGAAATCAGAAACACGAAACTAGCACTTTCAGGAAACCAGGAAACTGAAACCACGACATGGCAAAGTACTAGGGTGAATTAGGGGTTTAAATACCCCTCTCTAAGCTATGATTGGTCAGAGGGCGACCTCTGACCCCAGAACGTGCGTGTGCGTTAGTATAATTCTCGGGGGCGGGGCTATCCATGGACGCGACCACGTGGTCGGCGCCATATTGGATTCGGGCGTGATGCCCGGAAGAACTACACGCGCGGTTCCCGGCTCGCCGACGAGCAGGTAAGCTCGTGTAGTCGGAGCGGTCGTGCCGGTCGGGCACGACCGTGAGGCTCGGCGGGCCGGTGACCGCAACAGTACCCCCCACTCGAAGACCGCGCACCGAGCGGGAAGGACCCGGCTTAAGAGGAAAGCGGTTGTGAAATGACCGGATAAGACGGGGCGCATGGACCCGGTCAGCAGGAACCCAACAACGTTCCTCGGGACCATAACCCTTCCAGTCAACGAGATAGGACAAGACACCTCTGGATAATTTGGAGTCCATGATAGAACGGACTTCGTATTCCTCTTGATCACCCACTACCAAGGGCGGAGAAGGAGTGGATACCCTTGTGTAGCGATTGCAAGTAAGGGGCTTGAGCAGAGACACATGGAAAGTATTAGCTATTCTCATATGAGCCGGTAGTGCCAAAGTATAGGTCACTGGATTAATACGTTGGGTAACTCGAAAGGGACCAATGTACCGAGGGGCAAATTTCATGGACGGGACCTTAAGCTTGATATGTCTTGTGGAGAGCCACACCCTGTCACCTGGAATATAGACAGGATTAGCGCCTCGTTTCTTGTCAGCCTGGACCTTCGCTCGTAATGAGGCTTTTTGCAGAGCTGAATGGACGGAATCCCAAGTATCACGAATCGAATCTAAACGGGTGTTCAAAGCGGGGATTTCTGTGTCTGAGAATGCAGAAGGAAAAACAGTGGGGTGATAACCCTTCTTAACAAAGAATGGACTGTGATTAGAAGATTCATGAGTGGCGTTGTTTCTGGCGAACTCAGCCATGGGTAAGAGCTCGTACCAGTTAGATTGATTGGCATTTATAAAGCAACGTAAATAGGCTTCTAAAGACTGATTCGCCCTCTCTGCTGCTCCATTTGTTTGAGGGTGATATGCTGACGAAAAGGAGAGTTCGACGCCCAATTGTTTGCAAAAGGAACGCCAAAACCTAGAAACAAACTGGGTACCTCTGTCAGATACTATGCTTTTGGGTACACCGTGCAACCGAAAGATCTCTCTCAAGAATATTTGAACTAGATCTTGAGCAGATGGTAATTTTTTAAGTGGGACGAAATGTGCCATCTTCGTGAATCTATCAATGACCATAAGGACTGTATTAAACCCGTTTGAACTGGGTAGATCCACAATGAAATCCATGGCCAAGTGGGTCCATGGAGCACTAGGTATGGGCAGTGGTTGTAATAGTCCAGGAGGTGACCTGGGAGGAACTTTAGAAACAGCACATATTTGACATGCCCCAACATAATCTTTGACATCGTTTCTAAGAGCAGGCCACCAAAATCTCCTGGAGATGGCAGAGAGAGTTTTATGGACTCCAGGATGGCCCGCTGTGAGGCTGTCATGGAACAAATCTAGTACCT
The DNA here is from genome assembly GCF_036172605.1 of Pelobates fuscus. Classification (NCBI taxonomy): domain Eukaryota; kingdom Metazoa; phylum Chordata; class Amphibia; order Anura; family Pelobatidae; genus Pelobates; species Pelobates fuscus. Next base: position 70,784,848 of record NC_086319.1, read on the forward strand.
TCTTTTGAAACTGAGGTGACACATACAATTTGTCCGGAGGTTTTCCCACAGGTGCCTGAGTTTGATCTGCTATTATGGCACAGAAGAGTGGAGAAGACACTTCGGAAACTGTAGTGGCAATGAGGCATTCAGGAGGTACAATAGGATATATCACCTGTTCCGGAACTTCATCTGTCTCAAACTGCAGAGAAAGTGCATCTGCCTTGGTGTTTTTAGTACCAGGTCTGTATGTAATTACGAAATTGAATCGGGAGAGGAACAATGACCACCTAGCCTGACGAGAGGAAAGTCTGTTAGCGTCCCCAATATAAGCCAAATTCTTATTATCAGTAAAGATCAAAAGTGGCTCTTTGGAACCTTCCAAGAGATGCCTCCATTCCTTAAGGGCAAGTACAATGGCCAAAAGTTCCCTATTCCCTATGTCGTAATTCCTCTCTGCAGGTGTGAGTTTGCGAGAGTAAAATCCACAGGGATGTAAAGGCGTATCAGGACTCTCTCTTTGAGACAGAATGGCTCCAACTCCTGTCTCTGATGCATCCACCTCTAGGATAAATGGTTTGGATGGATCAGGATGGGTCAGGACAGGTGCTGAGGAAAATAAAGATTTTAATCGTTCAAATGCCTCTCTTGCTTCTTTGGGCCAAGATATACAATTTGCTCCTTTTTTTGTTAAATTGGTTATAGGGGAAATCACGGAGGAAAATCCCCTTATGAATTTGCGGTAGTAAATCGCAAAACCTATAAAGCGTTGAGTAGCTTTAAGGCCCTTGGGTAATGGCCACTGTAAGACTGCCTCCAGTTTACGAGGATCCATCTGGAAACCAGACGGAGATATAACGTATCCAAGGAATTGTATCTCCGTTTGGTCAAACTGGCATTTCTCCAGTTTACAGTAAAGGCCGTTCTGTAACAGGGTTTTCAGTACAATTCTCTCATGTTCGTGATGTGTCTCTAGGTCTGGGGAATAGATGAGAATGTCGTCCAAATACACTAGAACGAACATGTGAAGGTACTCTCTTAGGACATCGTTGATAAAATCCTGGAATACCGCTGGAGCGTTACATAATCCAAACGGCATAACCAGGTATTCGTAATGTCCCATTCTGGTGTTAAATGCGGTCTTCCATTCGTGACCGTCCTTAATTCTGACTAGATTGTAGGCACTTCGGAGATCGAGCTTGGTAAAGACTCGAGCTCCCTTTAATCTGTCGAATAGCTCTGATATAAGGGGAATAGGGTAGGCATTTTTTATGGTAATCCTATTCAAACCCCTATAATCAATACAAGGGCGTAGGTCTCCTTCTTTTTTAGAGACAAAGAAGAATCCAGCCCCGGCTGGTGAGGAGGACCTACGGATATGACCCTTTCTGAGAGCATCCTTAATATATTCCTCCAAACAAAGATTTTCCTGGGGGGGACAAGGCATAGACTCCTCCCTTGGGAGGCATAGTCCCTGGTAATAAGTTTATAGTACAGTCATAAGGTCTATGAGGAGGTAACCCTTCTGACTGGACCTTGTTAAATACCTCTTTCAAATCCATATACTGCTGTGGAATTTGTGTGGTCAAGGGAGGTGTAACAGGAACATTAATGGTGCCAATAGGTTGTGGGATTTGCTTAAAGCAAACACCTTTGCATCTCTCACCCCAACTCACAATCTCTCCTTCAATCCAATCCAAACGTGGATTGTGTTTCAGGAGCCAAGGGAAACCGAGTATTATCGGAACTGTAGGTGAAGATATGATTTGAAAGGTAATTTCTTCAGAGTGGAGAATACCCACTGAAACAGTGATTGGCGGAGTTTCGTGTGTGATGAAAGGCTGGGTAAGAGGCCTTCCATCAATGGCCTCGACTGCTATAGGTTTCTCTTTATGTCTTAAGGGCAGGAGATGTTTAGCAGAGAACTCTTTGTCTAGGAAATTCTCCGCTGCCCAATCATAGCCTCACACTGAACAGTAGTGTTCTCGAAAGATAAGGTTACTTTGACCAGGAAACGGTTCTTAGTCAATTTAGGGGACATATACATCACACCTAAGGTCGGTCCCCGTACGAGCCTTAGGTGTGCAAGTTTTCCGTCCGAACCGGGCATGACGATCTTAGCCTATTTTAGATCTATCTGTTGGGAATGAACCTGGGGAGGCCTCAAAGTGGTATTCTATTTGGTTTAAAAAACCTCTAAATTCCTTAGAATCACCTCCATAACGAGGGGTCGGTGACAAAGTTATGGACGGTGGTTTATGGGGTACGGGAACCACTACAGGTGGCGGAACCACAGGTGGTACAGGAGGGACCTCTAAATAGGCAGTCCTCTGGAGCAAGGTCTGAAATGCCTGAGCAAATTGGTCTAACCTGTGGTCCATATCCTCCACCCTATTCTCACAGGCGATCATATGTTTGCATAGTTCTGCAGGATCCATGGCCATGTCGTAATGTCACGACTAGTAATGTGGTCCAGCACGCAGAAACTATGTAAACATATACATAAGTCAGAAAAGGAAAAATAATAGGACAGAGCGTAAACCGGACCTTAGAATGGCCGGACTAATACGCTAGAGACAGAGAATGGTCAAAGGGAAAGCCGAGGTCAAGGAAGCCAGAAAATACTCAATACCGATAAAACAAGCCAAGTCAGGGAAACCAGAGATCAGAATAACCAGGGAAACGCCAAGGGTCAGGATACCAGGAAATCAGAAACACGAAACTAGCACTTTCAGGAAACCAAGAAACTGAAACCACGACATGGCAAAGTACTAGGGTGAATTAGGGGTTTAAATACCCCTCTCTAAGCTATGATTGGTCAGAGGGCGACCTCTGACCCCAGAACGTGCGTGTGCGTTGACGTCGTGACGTCACGCACACGTTAGTATAATTCTCGGGGGCGGGGCTATCCATGGACGCGACCACGTGGTCGGCGCCATATTGGATTCGGGCGTGATGCCCGGAAGAACTACACGCGCGGTTCCCGGCTCGCCGACGAGCAGGTAAGCTCGTGTAGTCGGAGTGGTCGTGCCGGTCGGGCACGACCGTGAGGCTCGGCGGGCCGGTGACCGCAACAATTACACAGCTCTCTAGACAGCGAATGAAAAAGTAAATCTTATATATAATATAGAGTTAGAGTAGGACCCACCAAAAATGGGGTACGTTGACATTGTGGCAGGCTTATGCAATGTATGATCATATACTGTAACTAAACCCACATTAATTTTGCCTAGATTAGGTGTTTTTTTAAAAAACTAATCAAATCTGTGAGCTTTGAAGTTGCTGTTTAGTGGATAAGTAAGTGCGCTGGATTTTGGCATTTATTTTAAAAATATGACTGATCATGCAAAAAAAAGTATTTTATTGAAGGATAGTTATCATATGAAGCCATTTATTATCACATAGTTGTTTGGCTCCTTTTTAAATCATAATAATAACATAAATTACCCAAATAGCCGTTATAAAAAGTTTACATACCCTTGGATTTTTGGCCTTGTTACAGAGACATACTATGACACACAACAGGTAAAAATGGCAATTAAAGGTTAATTTCCCACACCTGTGGCTTTTTAAATTGCAATTAGTGTCTGTGTATAAATAGTTAATGAGTTTGTTAGCTCTCATTTGGATGTACTGAGCAGGCTAGATACTGAGCCATGAGGAGCAGAAAAGAAATGTCAAAAGACCTGCATAACAAGGTATTGGAACTTTATAAAGATGGAAAAGGATATAAAAAGATATTATTTTAGCCTAACTAAACAGTCACAGAAAACGTGAGCTCCTCGCAAAGCACTAATATAAAGCTGATTTGCAGTTATTTTACCTGCATATAACCACTATCTATCAGCTGGAGAGCACCAGGGCATCTTTGTGACCTACCTCAAAGGTTTTTTGTTACCCGACAGGCAGCCTGAACCAGACAAACCCTCGCGGCCTAATTGTGGATAAGTGTGGGAGTGGCGGCCGATCTCCCTTCTAGAGATCTTACAGGAATCATTGGTCAGGAACCCTGAATTACCTCCCCCCTGCCGGTGGGGGTCATCCCGGCACAACATCACAGGTTTGAATCACCTACCACGAAAGAAATAGTGCATCTCTTGTGCTGCACGCACTCTGTCTTCTTTTATGAGCCAAGATCGCGAACATAGTACCTGCAGAAACCACGGGAGGCCCACAGGAATCACTTCAAAAACGGCTAGACGAGCTCTTTCATGCCTTCTGGCTGAAATTTGAGCACAGACAAGATCGGATTGCAGAGGAGAGTAGAAGAGAAGGTGCACGGCGGCCCCAGCCTAATAAAGCTCAGCACTCCACAGCTTGTTCAGCGCGGAGACCATCCCTGACATTCTGCCACGGGGAGCCTCTTAGGAAGAAAGCACACCAAACCACGGCCCATCCACGTCCTGAGTTGCACAGCACCCGCTCCTGCATGCCTACAGCCATACGCTTTGTTTGGAGAGGGGTCAACAAGGCCTATAGAGAAAATAATAAAATTCTTAAGGTGAAGCATAGTAGTAGTGGCTCACTGATGTTTTGGGGGTATGTGAGCACAGGAATCTTGTGAAAATTAATGGCAAGACAAATGCAGCATGTTATCAGAAAATACTTGCATTCTTCTGCACGAAGGCTGCACATGGGACACTGTTGGACTTTCCAGCATGACAATGACCCTAAGTACAAGGCCAAGTTGACCCTCCAGTGGTTACAGCCAAAAAAGGTGATGGTTCTGGAGAGGCCATCGCAGTCTTCTGACCTTAATATCATCGAGCCACTCTGGGGAGATCTCAAACGTGCGGCTCATGCAAGACAACCAAAGACTTTGCATGACCTGGAGGCATTTAGCCAAGACGATTGGGCAGCTATACCAGCTGCAAGAATTAGGGGCCCCATAGACAACTATTACAAAAGACTGCACTGTATTAAGAACTAAGTATTAACAACTAAGGGTATGCAGACTTTGAGCAGGGGTTATTTCATTTTTTCCCTTGTTGCCATGGTTTGTTTTCTGATTGTGCTATTCTGTTATAACCTATTGTAAAATATGAATCCCATAAGAAATAAATGAAATGCGTTTTGCCTGCTCACTCATATATATTACCAACTATCCAAGGGTATGCTAACTTTTGAGCACAACATATATATATATATTAAACATTATTATGTTATTTATATATATATATCATGTTTATTAAATACTATGAAAAGCAGAACTACTAGAGTTTCCAATCTCCAAATATTCTAGCTCCAAATTAAAATAAATTTATTTTTCTTTCCATTTTTATGACTCACTCCATTATATTTAAGAACGTAATTCTCATTTCACATCTGTAAGTATATATCTTCACTTTATGTTCTTAGAATTTATTGAAAGAGCCTTGCCCTCTATCTGATAATTCAAACTGCATACAAAACTTGTAAAAAAAAAAAAAAAAAAAGTCAGGAAAATTGGGTTCTGTTTTTTGCAGATATGTTTCCATAATATTTCCACATTACCCTAGAGATTAGGAGGAGTCCGATTTTGCAGAGTGTGCACAAATGTTTCCTTATTTTCATTGCATGATGGGCTGCATGTTATCAGAATAATTTTAAAAATGTTACATAATAATACAGGAAAGACAGAGAAGCATGAGGATTGTTACAGTTTTAAAAAATATTTTTCCCCAAATAATTTTATTTAAAATTAAGCAAAACATTTCATCAAAAATTAAATTGATACTATAGTGTCAGGAAAACCACTTGGTGAGCGTGTGTCTGTCAGTGAGTGTGTGTGTGTATCTGTCAGTGAGCGTGTGTCTGTCAGTGAGTGTGTGTGTGTATCTGTCAGTGAGCGTGTGTCTGTCAGTGAGTGTGTGTGTGTATCTGTCAGTGAGCGTGTGTCTGTCAGTGAGTGTGTGTGTGTATCTGTCAGTGAGCGTGTGTCTGTCAGTGAGTGTGTGTGTGTATCTGTCAGTGAGTGTGTGTCTGTCAGTGAGTTAGTGACATGAGGGGGCGGCAAAATGGATCTTTGCCTAGGGCGGCAGAAATCCTTGCACCGGCCCTGGCCGGAGCACCCCGTATTGCAGCCACAGGAGCTCCTGAAAGTTGACTGGCCAAAGTACCAAACGCCCTAGAACTGTTTTGGGCATAGGACCATGTGTGTGGCTGGTCAGAACTTCTGCACAGTGGCGTTTCCCCTACACTAAATTGATCTGAGTGCTATTTGGAGAAATTGGGCGTTCAGATCAGGGCTATTTAACGGTATATAATTTGTGGGGGTTTCTATTTGTTTTTTATGTATTTTGATATTTTATGTTTTTATGCCGCCCAAAACTTAAGACACTACGGACAGAGGTTACATCTCTTGAGGCCACTTCTTTTCTTTATTCTTCTGTCCTATGTACCTGGAGCTTACAAAGTTTTTTTTTGGTTGAAAGACACAGTACAAGCATCTATATCAATTCTGCATATTGAAGGGATTTTGGGGTAATTGATGCTGCACCTGCAGCCTTGTAAATGAAAACAATGTCATTTCTGCAAAACGGCACTGTTTACATTTTTTAGTTTCCACACCTGCTAGTGGCAGCACCAAATCTGGTGCTTTGGGATAAAATAGTTTTTATTTTTAAATCCATTTGACATGCAGTATCAATATGCAAAATTTCCTGACACAGGGCTCTGCGTGCTTACAATGAATAACTGGATATAAAACCTTCTCTGATGAAAGCATTAGTTTGGCAGATCGCTGAAATACTTCTAATAGACAAGCATCTTATTGGAGAAAAGTTATGACATGCTCACAGTCATCCCTTTGACATATTAATTGACCTACCCCTCCACACTATAAAAACACAACTGGACGTACAGGAACAGAGAGGTGGAGGGCCCTGCTCAATGAGCTTACATTCTAGAGGGAGTGGTGTATAGTGACACAAAGGGTAAAAATAGGGGGATGAAGTAGGTAGTTAGAAAAGTATTCAATGAGGGCTTAGTAGGTAATTTTTGACCGTTGCAGGAGAGGAGTCATGGGGGCTGGGGAATAAAAACCTGCTAACAATTTAATCAATATGCTTTCAATGATTTTTCCAATGAGTGGAGACTGGGTGAAAGTCTTACGGAGAAGGAAAGGGAGTTCCACAGAAGAGGTGCAGCCCTGGAGAAATCTTGGAGGCGAGCATTGGAGGTGGGAGTACGGACAAAAGATATACGTAGGTCTTTGTCAGAGCATAGGGGCCTCTATTAGGATAGGTAGGTTGGAGCAGCATTATGTAGGGACTTGTAAGCAAGCACCAGAATTTTAAATTGAGCCCTATACCTAACTGGAAGCCAATGCAGGGACTGACAGAGCGGGGAGGCGTGGGAAGTGCGAGCGGACAGGAAAATGAGCCTTCTCGCTGCATTCATTATAGATTACAGCGGTGCAATCTTAGAACATGTAAGATCACTGAGAAGAGTATTGCAATAGTCAAGGCGAGAGAGAACAAGAGCATGGACCAGCACCTTAGCCGTATCCAGTGTTAAATAGGGGCGGATGCGCGCTATTGTTTTGAGATGGAAGTGACAGGATTTGGTGATTGATTGGATATGAGGGGTGAAGGAGAGGTTGGAGTCAAAAAGAACACCCAGGCAGCGAGCCTGCGAGGTAGAGGTGATGATAGCGCCGTTGACTTGGAGGGAGGGAGACACAGGAGTAGTAACACTTGAGGGAGGAAAGACCAGAAGTTCTGTTTTGGACAGGTTGAGTTTAAAGAAGTGAGCAGCCATCCAGTTGGAAATCGAAGAGAGGCAGTCAGAGACACAAGTCAAGATGGGCCGAGAGAGATCATGAGAGGACAGCTAGATTTACATGTCTTCTGCATAGAAATGATAACGGAAGCCAAAGGAGCTGATGAGTTTACCAAGGGAGGTAGTATAGAGGGAGAACAGTAGGGGACCAAGGACAGAACCTTGGGGGACGCCGACAGAAAGTGGTTGGGGGAAGAGGCAGAGTCAGAGAAAGAAACACAGAAAGTGAGCTGGGAGAGGTAGGAGGAGCACCAGGAGAGAGCAGTATCCCATAGACCAAAATTACGGAGAAGGCAAAGAATCTGTTGATGATCCAACAGTGTCAAAGGCAGCAGAACGATCAAGGAGAATTAGGATAGAGTAATGGCCACGAGATTAAGCAGCAATTAAATCGTTGGATACTTTGGTCACAGCTGTTTCGACAGAATGACCAGCGCGGTATCCAGACTGAAAGGGGTCAAGCAGAGAGTTGGATTTGAGAAAGTCAGTCAGTCTGGTGTACACAACTCTCTCAAGGATCTTGGAGGCAAATGGCAGTAGCGAGATAGGGCGGTAGTTGGATGCTGAGTTGGGTATAAGGTTGGGCTTTTTCACAATTGGGGTTACAGTTGCATGTTTGAAGGGTGAGGGAAATGTGCCAGAGGAAAGGGAGAGATTGAAAATTTTAGTGCGAGGAAAAGCAAGAGAGGGAAACAAAGTGCGGATGAGATACGAGGGAATAGGATCAAGGGAACAGGTGGTGGGGCAGGAGGACTGGAGCAGAGCAGAAACCTCTTCTGCTTTAGCAGGTGCGAATGTGTGTAGAATGGTGGAGGGAGTCGGGTTGGGTGATGTATTGGTAGGGGATGGAATGAAATTAGCGATCTCTTCTTTGATTGTAGTGATCTTCTCAGTGAAATGAGATGCAAAGTTTGTGGCGGACAAGGTGGTATAAGGAGGGGGAGTCAAAGGGCATCAAAAGTGTGAAATAGGTGTTTGGGTTGATGGGACAGTGTACTTATGAGGGTGTTAAAGTAATTTACTTTTGCAGTGGAAAGAGCCAAGCTGTAGGAGCACAGCCAAAATTTATAGTGGAGGAAGTCAGATGCAAAGTGAGACTTTCTCCAGCAGCTATTAACCCTGTCACCTCTTTACCATAATCCAATTATCACCTGCCTGTCTCCTAGCTATGTCAAGGCCAATTCCTCTTAGCTTTGCTGGTCCACGGGGCATCATCAGTCATCAGTCTTGATCATAGGCGTAACTAGAAACCAGGGCGCCCTGGTGCGAAAATGTTCCTATGGCCCCCCTATACATGTGTCTCACTGACACCCCACTGAGTGAGTTTGGCATGGTTGGGGGGAATGAGTTTGACAGAATTGGAGGGGTTAATGTGATAGGGTGAGTGTGGCAGGGTGAAAGGGGGCAAGTGTGACAGAGTGATGGAGAATGAAAGTAATAGGGTTGGGGGTGAGTGTGACAGTGCTAGAGTGTAATAGTGTGAGTATGGCAGAGCGATGGGAGGAGAGTATGGCATGGGTGAATGACAGGATTGGTGGAGTTACTGTGAGTGTGGCAGCGTGTGTGGGGATGACAGATTGTAACGGATCGCCTGGCACCCTGACTTGGTACCTCCGTTAATGGATGCTCCTAGTGCTTCCTGAGGACTCCAAGCACTCTGGCAGACACCACAATCACCGAACCGATGCAGCATATGAACCTTCTCAAGCATAGGAATGCTGTAGACCATTGAATAGGAACCATACGAATAGGCTTGTACTCCTAGCAGTCAACTGGAACAGCATGCAATAAATCCTTCCCCCAATAATGAGACGACACATCACTTTGAGGGTAAACCAGGAACTCTGGACTGGCTCATCCAGCCTGGCTTTTATTACACTAATCCACATACAGGCCACACCCAGGGGGAGGCATAAAATAACCAATCACATACATGGTTCAGCCCACACATCCCCTCCCCTCAGATAACATTAAACTCAATTATCCGGTACACTTTTTCAGCCAAGTTCTGGATGTACCCCAAAACCCGGGGGTACACCTTTAAATCCAGCATCGCTGGATAGCCCTTATTCAGGGGGACAACATATCCAAAATTCAAGTAATTCGGATGAATGGTTCGGGAGATATGGGGTTCCAAAGATTTGACCGACCGCATGGGTAAAGTATCCGAAAACAGTTCCATGCATTTTGGCCCTGCGGTCGGTCACAAACAAGGGAATGAAAACAGGCGAATTGCCTGTGTTATAGAGCCTGGAGAGGGTTTGAATGAATTCCCTTGTTTATGGGGTTCTTTCTACCGAACGGCGGGTCATTCGGTAGTTTCCATACGAATTTCTGGAAGTATGGAGGTCTCAGCGGTGTTTGCCTAGTCAAGTGTCCGATTTTAGTTCCAGACACTCGACGGCAAAACACCGCTGTTCGGTAGTTTAAGATGGCCGCCGCCACGTGTTTGTTTCCCGAATGGCGGCCACCCAGAGGACAAAGAATACATTACACTGATTGCCAATTACCCGTTTGCAACATTGTTGCAAACTGTAATTGGAGGCACACTTATTCCTGGGTGGTCTGGTTGTTCGGTAGTTTCACTCAATATAATAAATGGAGTGATTCTACCGAACAATCAGAGGAATGCTGCATACATATCCCAGGTTAAACTTAATACACATATAATATTACAGGCAGTACACTAGAGTATGTATCACAGTCTTAAAGGGACAGTAGTCCCAAAAGTCCCAATATGTCCATAGATGCTGTTAAAAGGGCCAGTAGCAGCAATATACAGTACAATATGCCCCAAATAACCCAGGGGCCATAGTCAGCAGGTAGGAGGCTAGCAAACAGGCTTCTCCAGGGCCCAGTGGCGAGGTTGGTTTCACCACATTTCTCCCCTTTTCCAAACAGACTAACAGGGTACCTGACCTCTTGCCGGTCAGTGCCCTTGTTAGTCCAGCAGTCCACCCACAAAACAGAAACAGCAGTACAGCCCACCCACAATAAATGGTTACTACACCTGAGTAAGAGAAAAACTTGTCCAGGTCCAGGTGCCTCACCATGGCTGTGTGGGGGACTGGTAGGCTGTTTTGGTGGGTTGCTGAGTGGGCAGAGCCCAGCGGTACTCTGCCCTGGTGCCAGCACTACCCCGGGAGTAGTCTGGTTGGAGCCTTGCTGGAGACCGACTGCCTCCCCTTTAGCTGCGCAGCTCTGCTGCTGGAGACCGACTGTCTCCCCTTGAGTTACACAGCTCTGCTGCTGGAGACAGACTGTCTCCCCTTTGGCTAAACAGCCCTGTTGTGGGGGGGCAGGACCGACCGTCCCTACCCCCTGTGCTGGAAGTGCAGAGACCACGGTCCCATCTGCACAGGTGTGGGGCTTACAGTCTCCCCCTGGTATATTAAGCTGCCGCTGGGGAGAGGTGGTAACCAGCTCCTCTCCCATTAGAACACTCTGCCCATTGATGATCTGCCGCTGGGGAGAGGTGGTAACAATCTCCTCTCCCATTAGAACACTCTGCCCATTGATGATCTGCCGCTGGGGAGAGGAGGTAACAATCTCCTCTCCCATGCCTACTTTCAGTCTTTGTGGAGGGAGACCGACTGTCTCTCCTCCCAATTCAGTGTCCTGCTGCTGGGGAATAGAGACTGGGCTCTCTATTCCCAAAAAATCACGCTGCTGCTGGGGGGTAGGACCAACTACCTCTTCCCCCTGTAACTCAGCCTTCCGCTTGGGAGGGAGGACGCTGCTCTCCTCTCCCTGCACTTCACACTGCCTTCCCGGCATATCACTCTGCTGCTGGGGGGTAGGACCAACTACCTCTGCCCCCTGTAACTCAGCCTGCCGCTGGGGAATGGAGACTGGGCTCCCAATTCCCAACAAATCACACTGCCGCTGGGGAGGGAGGACGGCCCCTTCAGCTCCCTGTAGCTTGGGCGCAGAGACCACGGTCCCATCTGCGCTGGTGTGGGGCTTACTGTCTCCCCTTGGTGTGCTAAGCTGCCGCTGGGGAGAGGGGGTAACAAACTCCTCTCCCTTACACACTTTCAGCCGCTGGGGAGCAGGGCTGACCCTCTGTACTCCCTGTAGGCAGGGCGCAGAGACCACGGTCCCATCTGCGCTGGTGAGGGGCTTACTGTCTCCCCTTGGTGAGCTGTGCTGCCGCTGGGGAGAGGGAATAACAAACTCCTCTCCCTTACACACCTTCAACCGCTGGGGAGAGGGGATAACAGGCTCCTCTCCCTGCACCGTAGACTGCCGCTGGGGAGCAATAACGGCACCTTCAGCTCCCTGTAACGCACACTGCCGCTGGGGATCTGGGCTGACTGCCCAGCATCCCTGTAGGGCCGGTAGAGAGACCGCAGTCCCATCTCCACCTGCCATCGGTGGGTCTTCCCAGGACCAATCCGTGAGGCCCCTCAACATTTGTGAGTAAGGGCCACCTGCTTCCCCACCTGGCAACTCTGGCTGCTGCTGGGGATCTGGGCCGGCTGCCCAGCATCCCGGTGGAGTGACCTTGGTCCCATCTCTACCTGCCTGTTGTGGTTCCTCACAGGACCAGTCTATGAGGACCCCCACTTCGGGTTCCTCCCGCCGCCTCAGGGAAAGACGGCTAACCTCCTCGGATGCAGCCTCTACCCGGCTGCTGTAACGCTCCTGCTGCTGAGCATACTTCCTCTCTTTTGCCAACCGGAAATCTCGGTCCAGCCTTGTGTTTCGCTCGGCCATGACCTGGTTCCAGATCACCCGGCGTGTCTCCATGGGTATATCATCCCCATACTCAGCCACTCGCTGCCTCACCTCGGCCAGCCAATCATCTCCAGAGCCAGAACCTTCCATACTTGTCTGCTCCCAGGGGCGCTGCACGACTGCTAGCGTTGCCCTCAATTTGTAAATCCAAACGAACTGTGTCTCCGAGCTGCTTTACCTCACACTAGGACGCCATCCCACCGCTTGCCACCAATGTAACGGATCGCCTGGCACCCTGACTTGGTACCTCCGTTAATGGATGCTCCTAGTGCTTCCTGAGGACTCCAAGCACTCTGGCAGACACCACAATCACCGAACCGATGCAGCATATGAACCTTCTCAAGCATAGGAATGCTGTAGACCATTGAATAGGAACCATACGAATAGACTTGTACTCCTAGCAGTCAACTGGAACAGCATGCAATAAATCCTTCCCCCAATAATGAGACGACACATCACTTTGAGGGTAAACCAGGAACTCTGGACTGGCTCATCCAGCCTGGCTTTTATTACACTAATCCACATACAGGCCACACCCAGGGGGAGGCATAAAATAACCAATCACATACATGGTTCAGCCCACACATCCCCTCCCCTCAGATAACATTAAACTCAATTATCCGGTACACTTTTTCAGCCAAGTTCTGGATGTACCCCAAAACCCGGGGGTACACCTTTAAATCCAGCATCGCTGGATAGCCCTTATTCAGGGGGACAACATATCCAAAATTCAAGTAATTCGGATGAATGGTTCGGGAGATATGGGGTTCCAAAGATTTGACCGACCGCATGGGTAAAGTATCCGAAAACAGTTCCATGCATTTTGGCCCTGCGGTCGGTCACAAACAAGGGAATGAAAACAGGCGAATTGCCTGTGTTATAGAGCCTGGAGAGGGTTTGAATGAATTCCCTTGTTTATGGGGTTCTTTCTACCGAACGGCGGGTCATTCGGTAGTTTCCATACGAATTTCTGGAAGTATGGAGGTCTCAGCGGTGTTTGCCTAGTCAAGTGTCCGATTTTAGTTCCAGACACTCGACGGCAAAACACCGCTGTTCGGTAGTTTAAGATGGCCGCCGCCACGTGTTTGTTTCCCGAATGGCGGCCACCCAGAGGACAAAGAATACATTACACTGATTGCCAATTACCCGTTTGCAACATTGTTGCAAACTGTAATTGGAGGCACACTTATTCCTGGGTGGTCTGGTTGTTCGGTAGTTTCACTCAATATAATAAATGGAGTGATTCTACCGAACAATCAGAGGAATGCTGCATACATATCCCAGGTTAAACTTAATACACATATAATATTACAGGCAGTACACTAGAGTATGTATCACAGTCTTAAAGGGACAGTAGTCCCAAAAGTCCCAATATGTCCATAGATGCTGTTAAAAGGGCCAGTAGCAGCAATATACAGTACAATATGCCCCAAATAACCCAGGGGCCATAGTCAGCAGGTAGGAGGCTAGCAAACAGGCTTCTCCAGGGCCCAGTGGCGAGGTTGGTTTCGCCACACAGATACACAGACACACAGGTGCATACACTGACTCAAATGCAGGTAAACAGACAAACAAACACTGACATACATACTATATAACATATATAAATACATACACGGACCCACATATTGATACACAGACACACGTATAGATACAGACACACAGATACACACACTGACAAACATGCAAATATCCAGGGGGCGGGCCCGGAACCACCATGCTAACCGGTCGCATGCAGCAGAGGCTCCAGAGACATCTGGCTTCTTAAGCCGCAAAATGCAGATTAAGCACACAAAACAGAGCCCACAAGATACCCACAGCTGTAGGAGAGGTTGCAGGCTTGAGATCGGGAGTTTTGGACCCCCCGTGGAGGGGGTTTATCCTGGTCCCCACTGAGGGGAGCTTGAAAGGTGAGGAGACAGGGGGACACGGAACATCTGAGGCCTACCTCGCAAGATGGCAGCGGCGCACAGCACCTCCGTGTCCACTCCTGCACTACGGAGCCCTTATAAGCTGCTCCAACTGTCCTGACGGAGGCCCCAAAGCAAGACACTCGGCGGATTCAGCGCTGGTGGAGGGAAAGACCATGTGAGTTACTAAATTCCCAGCTGCAACAGACGCTCCCTGGCGGGACCGGGTGCAGGAGGCGAGCGACAAACCCTGACAGCAGCACAAAACAGCTAAGTGATCTAAACAACCGCAAACAAGCGGGACAAACACAGCACCAGCCCAGACATCAAGCCTAACAAGCGCAGATCTATCACACACACAGAGCACCTGAGACATCTGTGGAGACTAGAGGATCCCCACTTCTCTTGCGACAGGCTGAATTACTGGGTCACCAGATCGGGGTCTAAGGAGACCAATTATGACAAGAGACAGCAGCAGCACGTAAATAGCTTGCAGCTTAGAACTTGCTATGCTCTGTAACACCCTGCAGCCAATTTGTCCTTAGCTGCCTTTCCTCCCCACATACCCTCACACAGATTCTGATTCTCGTACAGGATTCTGCTCACTTCCAGTGTAGTGATGTCGCGAACATAAAATTTTCGGATCGCGAACGGCGAACGCGAACTTCCGCAAATGTTCGCGAACCAGGCAAACCGCCATAGACTTCAATGGGCAGGCGAATTTTAAAACCCACAGGGACTCTTTCTGGCCACAATAGTGATGGAAAAGTTGTTTCAAGGGGACTAACTCCTGGACTGTGGCATGCCGGAGGGGGATCCATGGCAAAACTCACATGGAAAATTACACAGTTAATGCAGAGTCTGGTTTTAATCCATAAAGGGCATAAATCACCTAACATTCCTAAATCACAATGGATATGGATTGACACCTGACATATGACATATTGACACCTTGACATATGGATTGACACCTGTCCTCAGAGACCCTGATACACACTGACACAGAGCAGAATAGGGACTGTTCCCCCTACATAGGGTCACTTGGCAGATATGGATTGACACCTGTCCTCAGGGACCCTGATACACACTGACACAGAGCAGAATAGGGACTGTTCCCCCTACATAGGGTCACTTGGCAGATATGTATTGACACCTGTCCTCAAAGACCCTGATACACACTGACACAGAGTAGAATAGGGACTGTTCCCCCTACATAGGGTCACTTGGCAGATATGGATTGACACCTGTCCTCAGGGACCCTGATACACACTGACACAGAGCAGAATAGGGACTGTTCCCCCTACATAGGGTCACTTGGCAGATATGTATTGAAACCTGTCCTCAGAGACCCTGATACACACTGACACAGAGCAGAATATGGACTGTTCCCCCTACATAGGGTCACCTGGCAGATATGGATTGACACCTGTCCTCAGGGACCCTGATACACACTGACACAGAGCAGAATAGGGACTGTTCCTCCTACATAGGGTCACTTGGCAGATATGGATTGACACCTGTCCTCAGAGAGCCTGATACACACTGACACAGAGCAGAATAGGGAATATTCACTAAATGCCAAACATTGTTATACAGGGGAATATTCAGTAAATAAGGATAAGGGGGGGGGACCTACTGTCCTCCCCCCAGGCCCCCACCCGTGAGCGGTGGGTGGGGGCCATAAAAATAATGAGGGGGGGACCTACTGTATGATGTATCGATCAGGTAGCGTAAGGGTTACGCCCGCTTCACAGTGACAGACCAAACTCCCCGTTTAACGCACCGCAAACAACCGCAAACAGTCCATTTACACAACCGCAAACTCCCCATTTGCACAAGGTTGGATGCCAAGCTAGCCATGTCCCGTTCCTTGTCCTCACTGATGTCATTGAAGGTCTCTTCCTCCACCCAGCTACGTACAACACCAAGGGTCCCCGAAAGGTGATAACAAGCCCCCTGGGACGCCTGCTGTGTTTGGTCTTCCACCTCCTCAAAGCCACCTTCCTCCTCTGACTCCTCTTCTTCAGACTCCTCTCTCTGCGTTGCCTCTCTCTGCGTTATTATAAGGTGTGTTAAGTAGTACTATTCTTATCAGTTTAATCCCTGTTATGAGTAGAGGACTATTTCCTTGTTTCGCCAAACCCCTTCAAAGATGAAAAAAGCGGTATGAGTGGAAGAAACGAGGAAATGTGGTCAGGTGGTGGTGCCAGCCCCACCGAGGGCTTGTACCCAAGTATGCTAATAAACTGAAAAAAGAAAAAATCTCCCAAGAAGATCTAAAACTGGCATAGGAAATGGTTAGACAACTATAATAAGGTGATACCGACAAATCCTAGTGAGCATAGGTGTATAATAGAGGGAGAAAGGGAAAGCAGAGTAATCCGTCCTAATACCGTGGTTAGTACCCTTTGTTAAAGTAAATTGAGTAATGGACACAAGTCTTTATTGTATCATTTATAAATAACAAAGGGATACTATACTCATTCCCCTATGGTGGCTAATTGTGTAATAATGGTAATACTATTACCTATTATATAATATTGCCAGGGGCAAGGAAATTCCCTCTAAATAGATGGGTATAGGCAGAGAGTATGGAGACCGGAGTGATGCTGTCATAAAAAGTGTCAATAAGGTGATATAAAGTTAAATGTATCACAGACACAGACACCCTTTCTCTTAGCTAGTTTCCAGAAATGCTGGATAGGTAGAAGGGCTATAAAGACTCAGAGAGGTCTAAGAAGAATCCTCTAAACTAGCCCTAATCTCCTTAAACACCTTCAAGGGTGTTCTAAGCTAAAGCTCAATCTAAACGTTTAGATGACTGCCTGATTTCCCATCACAGATGCTGGCTAGTAATAACACTGTGCAAGACAAAGAGTGGGTCTAAGTGCCCATAGTGCAGTAAAGTGTCCCTAGTGAAGTGAAAAAGAGAATAACGAGCTGGCGCCCAAGAGAATAACGAGCTGGCGCCCTATCATGGTACGTGTATATGGCATCGATTTTAGGAACCGGGAGATGGAAAAAGATGCTTGGTCGGTCCTCCTACTTCAAATTTGGGGCACTGCGCATGCAATCTAATGTGCCATCAGATAAGAGTGGTGTGTTAAGTAGTACTATTCCTATCAGTTTAATCCCTGTTATGTGCCTTTTTTTGGTGTGGTTTTTGAAGCCACAGTGCAGCACCAGAGGCCCGAAAAATTAGGCATGTACACATGCCTGAAAAATTAGGTATTGTTGCAGCCGCTGCTGTAGCAGCGGCCAGAAAAATAGATGTTTGTTTCCCAGGCAGAAAGTGCCCTAAAACATTGCGGCTTGAACCCTAGTTGGTGGCGGATAAGTCACGCAAGTCAACCGGCATTCAGAGTTAACATACAGCAGCGTGTGGACCATTTTTAGCCCAAGGCAGCTCATCTCATCAGGCCTTTTTTAGTCGAATGTATCGCCCACTGTCAGTCCCTTCGGGATCCATCATCTTAATAAAGGTGAGGTAATCTAGACTTTTTTGACCTAGGCGACTTCTCTTCTCAGTGACAATACCTCCTGCTGCACTGAAGGTCATTTCTGACAGGACACTTGAAGCGGGGCAGACCAGAAGTTGTATCGCAAATTGGGATAGCTCAGGCCACAGGTCAAGCCTGCACACCCAGTAGTGAAGGGGTTCATCGCTCCTCAGAGTGTCGATATCTGCAGTTAAGGCGAGGTAGTCTGCTACCTGTCGGTCGAGTCGTTCTCTGAGGGTGGATCCCGAAGGGCTGTGGCGATGCGTAGGACTTAAAAAGCTCCGCATGTCCTCCATCAACAACACGTCTGTAAAGCATCCTGTCCTTGCCGGCGTGGTCGTGGGAGGAGGAGGATTACTTTCACCTTATCCCCGTTAGATTCCCGTTATACGCTGTGTAAAGCATACTTTTTAATTTATTTTGCAAATGCTGCATCCTTTCCGACTTGTTGTAATTTGGTAACATTTCAGCCACTTTCTGCTTATACCGGGGCTCTAGTAGCGTGGACACCCAGTACAGGTCGTTCACCTTCAGCCTTTTTATACGAGGGTCCCTCAACAGGCACTACAGCATGAAAGACCCAATTTGCACAAGGTTGGATGCCGAGCTGCTCATTTCCCGTTCCTCCTCCTCAGTGATCTCAATGAAGGTATGTTCTTCCCCCCAGCCACGTACAACACCACGGGTACCAGATAGGTGACAACGAGCACCTTGGGATGCCTGTTGTGGTTGGTCTTCCTCCTCCTCCTCAAAGCCACATTCCTCCTCTGACTCCTCTTCCTCACAATCCTCTTCCAGCGTTGCCGCAGGTCCAGCAAGCAATGCTGATAAGGCTGTTTCTGGTGGTGATGGTGACCGCAACTCTTCCTCTTCCTCTTCACGCTCATCTACGGCCTGATCCAGCACTCTTCGCAGGGCACGCTCCAGGAAGAAAACAAAGGGTATGATGTCGCTGATGGTGCCTTCGGTGCAACTGACTAGGTTTGTCACCTCCTCAAAAGGACGCATGATATCCTAGCGCCCACCGCTTAACCCCGTAGGGCATTAGATGAACAGACAGTGGAAATCAGGGCCCACAAGCCAGCTACGCCCTGGATTTGGGTCCCACTGGGCAGGCACTGGGAGACCCGTCTTGCAGGTGGGGGTGCACTGAGCGGCCAATAGCTTAAGGCACGTAGTGTGGGTGGCTGGACCGGTTTAGGTTGCAGGCCCGGCAGACTACAGTAAGAATACGGGTTTGGGGATAGGACTGAAAACAACATGGGGCCACTCTTAGCTAACCAAGTAAAGCACTACCGCCTATAGGTAACTCTATAGAGGATGGATTCGTGGCAGGCTGAGCGTAAATACCGGGCAGACCTTTACCACTAGACACACAAAACAGGTCTGTCCCCGTAGGTTAACGAAGTGTAGCATGCCGCTGGCCGGTCTCACCTTGTGGAATAGCCCGCTTCAAACAAAAGCTGTGAATATATGGAACTCTTGTGCCAAAAATGTACCTCTACTGTGTTATGTTTCTTTTTCTCTCTCACAACACAAAAATGTACAGACGTGCCACGTTGCTACTACATGTACACACTGTTGTTGGCTGCACAAGCCTATGTTTTGTAATATACACAACAAAAATAAAGAATTGAAAAAAAACAAAACAAAAGGACGCATGAGCCTACAGGCATTGCACATGAGCGTCCAGTAACGTGGCAAAAGAATTCCCAGCTCCCCATAGGCTGTCCTATCATCCCGGTCATACAAATATTCATTAACGTCTTTTTCTTGTTGGAGCAGGCGGTCGAACATTAGGAGTGTTGAATTCCAACGTGTCGGGCTGTCGCAAGTCAAGCGCCTCACTGGCATGTTGTTTCACTGCTGGATATCTGCAAAGTGCGCCATGGCCGTGTAGGAATGCCTGAAATGGCCACACACCTTCCTGGCCTGCTTCAGGACGTCCTGTAAGCCTGTGTACTTATGCACAAAGCGTTGTACGATCAGATTACACACATGTGCCATGCACGGCACATGTGTCAACTTGCCCAACTTCAATGCCACCAACAAATTTTTTCCGTTGTCACAAACCACTTTGCCGATCTCCAGTTGCTGCGGAGTCAGCCACTTTTCCACCTGTGCATTCAGGGCAGACAGGAGTGCTTGTCTGGTGTGACTCTCTGCTTTCAAGCAAGTCAAACCCAAGACGGCGTGACACTGCCGTATCCGGGATGTGGAATAGTACTTGGGGAGCTGGGGGGGTGCCGTTGATGTGGAGCAAGACGCAGCAGCAGAAGAGGACTCAGCCAAGGAGGTTATGGAAGAGGATGGAGTAGGAGGAGTAGAGGAGGTGGCAGCAGGCCTGCCTGCAAGTCGTGGCGGTGTCACCAACTCCTCTGCAAAGCCACGCATTCCATGC
Source organism: Pelobates fuscus (assembly GCF_036172605.1). Lineage (NCBI taxonomy): Eukaryota > Metazoa > Chordata > Amphibia > Anura > Pelobatidae > Pelobates > Pelobates fuscus. The sequence goes on from NC_086319.1 coordinate 70,805,139, forward strand.
TTGGCAGCCGTCAGCAGGTTTACCCAATGCGCAGTGTAAGTGATATACCTGCCCTGACCATGCTTTGCAGACCAGGTATCAGTGGTCAGGTGGACCCTTGCCCCATCACTGTGTGCCAGACATGCCATTACTTCCTTTTGCACAATCGAGTACAGGTTGGGGATTGCCTTTTGTGAAAATAAATTTAGTCCGGGTACCTTCCACTGCGGTGTCCCAATAGCTACAAATTTTTTGAACGCCTCAGACTCCACCAGCTTGTATGGTAAAAGCTGTCGGGCTAATAGTTCAGACAAGCCAGCTGTCAGACGCCGGGCAAGGGGGTCACTTTCTGACATTGGCTTCTTACGCTCAAACATGTCCTTGACAGACACCTGACTGTGGGCAGATGAGCGGGAACTGCTCAAGGCGAGAGACGGAGTGGCGGATGGTTGAGAGGGGGCAAGGAGGACAGCAGTGGTTGATGTGGCTGAAGATGCTGGACCAGGAGGAGGATGGCGGCTTTGAGTTTGTGTGCTGCTTGTACTCATGTGTTGATCCCATAGGCGTTTGTGGTGTGCGATCATGTGCCTACGCAAAGCAGTTGTACCTAGGTGGGTGTTGGACTTCACACGACTCAGTTTCTTTTGGCACAGGTTGCAAATGGCATCGCTGTTGTCAGAGGCAGATACACCAAAAAAATTCCACACTGCTGAGCTCTGCAATGAAGGCATTCTGGTGGTGGACACAGCATGCGGTGATTGGCGTGCTGTCGGGCTGACCCCGGGTGCCGATGCATGCTGACTGACTGTGCCACTAGCTCCTTGCGACGACCTCCCCCTGCTTCCAACTCGTCTCCTCCTCCTCTCTGTCTCCCCAACTGAACTTTTGCCCTGTTCTTCTTCTTGCCGAGCGGGCACCCACGTGACATCCATGGACGCATCGTCATCATTAACCGCTTCACTTGTATCTGACAACTCAGCAAAGGAAGCAGCAGCTGGTACAACATCATCATCATCACACCGTACGTCAATGTGTGTAATGCTGCCTGACTGAGACATATCCCTGTTATCTACATCCTCTGACAATAATGGTTGCGCATCACTCATTTCTTCAAACGGATGTGTAAATAGCTCCTCTGACAGATAAAGTGAAGCGGCTGTGGTGCTAGTGTTGGTGGTGGCGGCAGGCGGGTGAGTGGTATCTTGAGAGGTGCCCGAAGCTAAGCTGGAGGAGGATGGTGTGTCAAGGTTCTGAGCGGAAGCTGTAGAAGATTGGGTGTCCTTTGTTAGCCAGTCAACTATGTCCTCACAACTTTTCAAGTTCAGGGTACGTGGCCTCTGAAAACTGGGCATTATTCTAGGGCAAAAGGGAATCACAGCACCACGACCACGACGGCCCCTGCGGGGTGGCCTGCCTCTTCCTGTCATTTATTTTGGATTAGTGGTACTATGCGTGCAAGCTACTGTGAGACCAGATATGAGTGGCACTGTGCAGTGGCAGAGGTTGGCAGATTACACGCTGTAGGCCTGACACACCCGCTTGAAGACAACTAACTGCTATTCAATCTATAACAGTGAAAAACATTTTTTTGTTTTTAAATGCACGCTATTGTGACACCAGATATGAGTGGCAATGTGCACTGGCAGAGGTTGGCAGAGTACACGCTGTAGGCCTGACACACCCGCTTGAAGACAACTAACTGCTATTCAATCTATAACAGTGAAAAAAGTTTTGGGGTTTTTAAATGCATGCTATTGTGACACCAGATAAGAGTGGCAATGTGCACTGGCAGAGGTTGGCAGAGTAGACGCTGTAGGCCTGACACACCCGCTTGAAGACAACTAACTGCTATTCAATCTATAACAGTGAAAAAAGATTTTGGGATTTTAAATGCAAGCTATTGTGACACCAGATGAGTGCACTGGCAGAGGTTGGCAGAGTACACGCTGTAGGCCTGATACCCGCTTGAAGGACACTGACTATTATTAGACTACAGTCAAAAACGTTTTTTTGTTTTTTAAATGCAAGCTATTGTGACACCAGATGAGTGGCACTGTGCACTGGCAGAGGTTGGCAGAGTACACGCTGTAGGCCTGACACCCGCTTGCAGACAACTAACTGCTATTCAATCTATAACAGTGAAAAAAGTTTTTTGGTTTTTAAATGCAATCTATTGCGACACCAGATAAGAGTGGCACTGTGCACTGGCAGAGGTTGGCAGAGTACACACTGTAGGCCTGACACACACTTATGAAGGACACTGACTGCTATTATATGACAGTCAAAAACTTTTTTGTTTTTAAATGCAAGCTATTGTGACACCAGATATGAGTGGCAATGTGCACTGGCAGAGGTTGGCAGAGTACACGCTGTAGGCCTGACACCCGCTTGAAGGACACTGACTGCTATTATATTACAGTCAAAAACGTTTTTTGTTTTTAAATACAAGCTATTGTGACACCAGATATGAGTGGCAGTGTGCACTGGCAGAGGTTGGCAGAGTACACGCTGTAGGCCTGACACCCGCTTCCATACAACTAACTGCTATTCAATCTATAACAGTGAAAAAAAAAGTTTTGGGGTTTTTAAATGCAATCTATTGCGACACCAGATAAGAGTGGCACTGTGCACGGGCAGAGGTTGGCAGAGTACACGCTGTAGGCCTGACAAACACTTAGGAAGGACACTGACTGCTATTATATTACAATCAAAAACTTTTTTGTTTTTAAATGCAAGCTATTGTGACACCAGATATGAGTGGCACTGTGCACTGGCAGAGGTTGGCAGAGTACACGCTGTAGGCCTGACACCCGCTTGAAGGACACTGACTGCTATTAGATTACAGTCAAAAACTTTTTTGTTTTTAAATGCACGCTATTGTGACACCAGATATGAGTGGCACTGTGCACTGGCAGAGGTTGGCAGAGTACACGCTGTAGGCCTGGCACCCACTTGAAGGACACTGACTGCTATTAGATTACAGTCAAAAAATGTTTTGGTTTTTAAATGCACGCTATTGTGACACCAGATATGAGTGGCACTGTGCACTGGCAGAGGTTGGCAGAGTACACGCTGTAGGCCTGACACCCGCTTGCAGACAACTAACTGCTATTCAATCTATAACAGTGAAAAAAGTTTTTGGGTTTTTAAATGCAATCTATTGCGACACCAGATATGAGTGGCACTGTGCACTGGCAGAGGTTGGCAGAGTACACGCTGTAGGCCTGACACCCGCTTGAAGGACACTGACTGCTATTAGATTACAGTAAAAAGTTTTTTGTTTTTAAATGCAAGCTATTGTGACACCAGATATGATTGGCACTGTGCACTGGCAGAGGTTGGCAGAGTACACGCTGTAGGCCTGACACACACTTATGAAGGACACTGACTGCTATTATATTACAGTCAAAAACTTTTTTTGTTTTTAAATGCACGCTATTGTGACACCAGATATGAGTGGCACTGTGCACTGGCAGAGGTTGGCAGAGTACACGCTGTAGGCCTGACACACACTTATGAAGGACACTGACTGCTATTATATTACAGTCAAAAACTTTTTTGTTTTTAAATGCAAGCTATTGTGACACCAGATATGAGTGGCACTGTGCACTGGCAGAGGTTGGCAGAGTACACGCTGAAGGCCTGACACCCGCTTGAAGGACACTGACTGCTATTAGATTACAGTCAAAAACTTTTTTTGTTTTTAAATGCACGCTATTATGACACCAGATATGAGTGGCACTGTGCACTGGCAGAGGTTGGCAGAGTAGACGCTGTAGGCCTGACACACCCGCTTGAAGACAACTAACTGCTATTCAATCTATAACAGTGAAAAAAAAAATTGTTTTTAAATGCATGCTATTGTGACACCAGATATGAGTGGCACTGTGCACTGGCAGAGGTTGGCAGAGTACACGCTGTTGGCCTGACACACAGATGCTTGCAGACAACTAACTGCTATTCAATCTATCACAGTGAAAAAAATGTTTTTGTTTTTAAATGCACGCTATTGTGACACCAGATATGAGTGGCACTGTGCACTGGCAGAGGTTGGCAGAGTAGACGCTGTAGGCCTGACACACACGCTTGAAGACAACTAACTGCTATTGAATCTATAACAGTGAAAAAACTTTTTTTGTTTTTAAATGCAAGCTATTGTGACACCAGATATGAGTGGTGGCACTGGGCAAGTGGGCACAGTATCCACTGTGAGCCCGACACAGAAGCTGGAATTAGATTACACAGGAAAAAAAAGCAGACTGATTTTCTAGCCCTAAAAAGGGCTTTTTGGGGTGCTGTCCTTACAGCAGAGATCAGATGAGTCCTTCAGGACTGTAGTGGACACTGAATACACTAGCCTAGCTATCCATTTCCCTATCAAATGAGCAGCAGCTACACTTTCCCTCCTCTCACTAAGAATGCAGCTTCAGAATGAATCTAAAATGGATGCTGTACAGGAGGTGGGAGGGTCTGGAAGGGAGGGTCTGCTGCTGATTGGCTGGAATGTGTCTGCTGACTGTGAGGCACAGGGTCAAAGTTTACTCAATGATGATGAATAGGGGGCAGATCGAACCGCGCATATGTTCGCCCGCCGTGGCGAACGCGAACACGCTATGTTCGCCAGGAACTATTCGCCAGTGGTTTATTGCTTACTTGTCTGCTTACTCGACCATGCTATTTTGTACCCTCCATATCTGATGCCTTTTGTGTCTAATTCATACTCAATAGTACTGTTAACGCTTTAGTGACATAACTAAACATGTTGCTGTTTTAATGACACAAATGACTAAGCTTGTTTACACTGATAACTTACTATTGCCTTTACTTAAACCATATTAATTTCTATCTCTGTGTTAATAATGAGCATGTTACGCTAACTCCTTTCAGCTTGTCTAGCCTGTGTTTAACAGTTTACAGTACATTATCCTACTCTATATTTTACAAGTATAGATAACCACCCTGACAATAAATAGTATTGAAGAAAGTGTAGAAAATCTACTACGCTAAACTAGAAACATATACTACTTAAATTCCTATCATTATGTTTAAACGTGATTTCCTTAAATAACAAAAATGTGCATGTAATTCTAAATACCCCATTGTTTAAAAGAATGAAAATCAGCATGAGGAATGCCGTTGGGGTACCTCACGCGTGTTGTTATATTTCTTTGCACAGCAAAAATACAAAATAAAAAAAATAAAAAAACATGCAAATATCCAGACAAACTAATACACATAGATACACACACTGAAACACATGCAGATACACAGACACACAGAATGACACACATTCAGATACACAGAATGACACTCCTGCAGATACAAACACTGACACATATACAGATACACATACAGGCACACAGATAGATACACACACATACAGACACATTTACAAACACACATGCAAAATGTCATTTTTTTAGTCACCCTCCTGTTTCCTACCTTTTAGGTGCAGAAGGGTGACTTCCCTGGGGTACAGTGGCTCAGGCTGATGGGAGTCAGAGCTCCTACTCTAACCCCTTCCCATCCTTCTCTCATGTGGCGCTCTCTTCCTCCTCCCGCGCGGCTCAAAGATTGCTAGTAAGAAGTGACTGGGGCTGTCACTTCCTCCTAGCTCGACATCATCACAAGGGGCCCGTTTGCGCTGTTAAAGCGTTACAGCACTGACAGGGCCCCTGGAAATACACTGTCACCCGATGGGCCCCTCAACATGCGGCTCCGGCAGTAGTACTGCGCGGGTCGGGGCTGCACCACATTGTTGGCAGACTGGGCCCCTCTCGAGTGATGGGCCCAGTCACAACTGCAACCCCAGTGCAGGGCCGGCGCTACTATAAGGCGGCCCAGGCGGCCGCCTTAGGGCGCACCGGCCCTGGGGGCGCAAAACCAGGCGGACCGGAAGGAGGGAAGCGCACTGCGCTCCCCTTTATCCGGCTACTACTTGTAGCGTGGCCGAGCGCAGCCCTTACCGTTCCGCCTGCAGATCCCAGCCTCCGCCCGCCCACCTCCTACCCTGCTGTCTGCCGCAGGCTGTGTGGAAGGGGCGGGGATATGACATCATATCCCTGCTCCCTGTGGATCACACAGCGTGGCTGGCGCACAGTGATGAGGCTGCGCTGCAGGACAGGACTCCAAGGAGCCGGACAGCATGCACCCCAGGGACACGCTTTAACAGATGTAAGTATGTAATTTTGTATGTATGCATGCATGTATGTTTGTTTGTATGTAACTAATACAGAGTAATGGGGAAGAAAACTAGGGCTTAAATGGCTAAATGTATTTTTACATTGCTTTGTAATAAAAAAAGGAAATGAAGACTGTGTAAACATGGTGTTGAAATAAAAGAGGTTTACATTTTCGGAATGAGAAATTATGGATACATTTTAAACATGTGTTGAATACTGCTGAAGGAAAGTAAAAAAAAAAAGTACATTACTGTACAATATACATTTGTGAATAAAGCTAAACTATTACCTTTATAATAAACACAATATATACCATTGAAACACATAGGAAAGTGCTTCAAGTTAGGTTTAGAAGTATAGTATAATGTGGAAAAAAATGATTAAGATTTTTTGTTGCTTAAAAAATCATAATATTCCAGTCCTAAACCACATCTATTTTGATTGTATGTTTGTCTCTGAATGTCTATATATATGTCTCTGTATTCATGTATGTAACTGTATGCCTTTATGTTTCTGTATGTATGTGTGTGTCTGTATGTATGTGCCTGAATGTCTTTGTATGTATGTTTCTGTATGTCTGTCTGTATGTATGTATCTGTATGACGGTATGCCTCTGTATGTATGTATGTGTCTGCATGCCTGTATGTCTTGTACGTATGTTTCTGTATGTCTCTGTATGCATGTATGTAACTGGATGTATGTTTGTCTCTGAATGTCTGTATATATGTCTCTGTATGCATGCATGTAACTGTATGCCTTTATGTCTCTGTATGTGTGTGTCTGTGTGTCTCTGTATGCCTGTATGTCTTTGTATGCATTTTTCTGTATGTATGTATGTGTCTGTATGACGGTATGCCTCTGTATGCATGTATGTCTTTATATGCCTGCATGTCTCTGTATGCATGTATGTCTCAGCTTGTATGTCTCTGACTGTATGTCTCTGTATGATTATTTCTGTCTTTGTATGCCAGTGTACCTGTACGACTTTGACTGTGTGACTGAAAAATGATGCCTGTGTGCCTGTGGCTTGGGAGGAAAGACACACAGGTGAAGATGCATTTTTTTATTTTTTAATGAGGGTTGGGGGCGCCAAAATGCATCTTCGCCTGTGTAACTAAAAATCCTAGCACCGGCCCTGCCCCAGTGACCGCGGTAGGTGCGCCACTGGTCTTCATAACTTCACCGGAGGAGAATCAAGCTGCAGTCAGTATATTATTCTGGCTTGAAAAAACTGTAAGTTTTCTGGGATTTTTTTTACCCACTATTCTAAAAAGAATAAGAATAATAAAAAGAATAAGGAACGCATATAATTAAAAAATAGATCTAAATTTTTTTCTTAATTTGATAGTCCCTTTAAGTAAACTAGATATCTCATGTTTCATATGATAAAGTAGGCCAAGTCTGCGTGGACCTTACTTGTCTGAGTTGTTGTTCCTTACCTGGTTTCCACTGTCATTAGGATCCAGCCCACCTAGCGTATCCTGCCACATGAAGGTTGCATGTCTCTGATAAAGTGAAGGTTTGAGAAAATAATTTAAAATGCTCTGAGATAATGAGATAATTTTATTATGTGGACCATTAAATAACTTGAAGCATACTTGCCAACAGTTGAAAAAATATTCCAGGGACACTTTGGGAGACATTTATTAAATCATTGCCAACACTTTTACATATCACATTAGTGAATATTAAGCACAATTTATTAAATCTGTCGAGTTTTTTTTTTTTTTATTCTTTATTTATTTCCATTTTCTTTGTTTTGTTTTTTTTGTTGTTTTTTGGGGGGTTGGGGGTAGGGGTACAGAGAAGTAGTGGGGTCGGGTGGGGGATTTAACACATAGATATTGCGAGTCAGAGTTGTTCACATTATTTTTGCATAGTAATAACAGTGAAGAGAAAATTGTAATCCCTTGAGTTGCGTTAAGAAAAATAATAAAAAGTGAAAGTCAACATTTAGAATCGATTACATTATAATCTGGTGCATCAGTTGGGTGTTTCTTCTTGCCCATTGAGATTGGGGCTTTCATGTGTCTCGTGGGTGTGATTGTGTCCTTCGTCTTGTTTTTGTATGTTTTTCTTGTGGTTTGTCGTCGCTGTCCTGTTTTCTTTGTCGTTGGAGCTATGTGAGTCTTGATTTGAAAGGTGAGGTGGTGTTGTATGAGAGTAGTTGGTAGGCGCTGTTCGTCCTGTGGACGGGGTAGGGGGTATCTTTGGAGGTCTGTCAGCAGTGTTAGGGGTCATCTGCGGGCGTGGGGTGGGGTAGTGGTAGGGAGAGGAGGAGGGAGGGGGGTGTGGTAGGCTGTGAGGGGAAGTGGGGAGGTTGGGTGGGTAGAGGGGAAATGGAAGGAGGACCTGAAGACGTGGGGGTTGTTTTGGCTGGTGGTCATTGTATGTGGGCCTAAGGGGGTTAGGGTGCCAATATGGTCCTGGTTAGCCATGGGTCCCATATTTTGTGGTATGAGTTTGTGGTGTCGTGAACTAGGGCTGATATTTTGTCCATTTCCATGGTTTCAGTTATTTTTTTTTTTATTTTTTTTGTCAATCTTTCTTTTATTAAGGCATGTGCAATGGGGTACAGAACAAAGAGAAGGGAAATGCAATAGTGATATACAGGTTAGGGTTCGTACAGCGTTAATTACATTTCCTGCGAGACAATGCCTAATTTTTATTTTTATGTGTTGGTTAACGATAACATCTCGTTCAGTCGAGTATTATAGATTAACTGTCGGTCATTTTGGCTGACTATGTAGGTAAGGTTAAGAAAAATGGTTTGATTGCTATCGCCTTACTGTCTAGTAATACCATGACACGATATAAGTAATTCAACATAGTAAAGCTGGTACTGCGCTTGTTAATAACATGGTTAAAACACGTAGAAAGAAATCACATAGGGTCTGGTGTAGCAATTGATGAAAGGTTGCAGTATGTTAGGCTTCCTGTGGGGCCTGTCGAGTATTATGCAACTATAGATTAAATATAAGTAAATAAACTAAGAGGCTATAACTTCGCTTATGGTAATTTAAGGTACAATATATAGTCCACGGTGGGTAAGCTTAAAGCGAGCATGCTACCAAGATGTCTCAGACATAGTATTAATTGCGAGTAAGCTGTTATGCAGTACGTGTGGAGTGGAGAAGATTCAGCTAAGCTGAAGTGGGATTTATAGTATGGTTAACGTCGACAAGTAAGCGGAACAAAAAAAAAGGGGGCGGAGCCTGCAACCTGACATGGACGGACGCCATTCCTAATAGCTCCCTAACAGCACTAATCGAATCCACAATCTATCCTACTTTCCTGTACCCATCCAGCCACAACGTTCACCCAGACAACTGCAGCTGATCGAGCTGCACCGGTCGATGCCGTTCTTTCAGCCGCAAAGGCTGCAGAAGCGGACGCGCAAAGCCGGGGGCCTACCGCACACCTCCAAGCCTGGGCCTCGAGGAAATCCTGCGCGGACATCTCGCGGCATACACGGGATACCCGAACCCGCTGGCACTACCCGGCACTCCGGAACACACTCCAGCTATGGGGCGCCGCTCCCAAAGGCAGCAAGGTACGAACGGGGACAGAGATATAGGGGCCATGTTCCACAAACCAGCCCAACCCAGGCCTGCATCCACAGCGGCCCAGCTGAAACATACCCAGACGCCTGCCCCCACCTTGCAGGGTCCAGACCAAACGGGGAGCCCCCCTCAAGACAGCCAGACACAGCGCCAAGAGCACTAAGGCTAGGGCCTGACCACCCTGGACACTCCCAAATGCCACAGCCTGAAAGGCCACAAGGCCTAGCAAAACAGAGCTCTGACCCGCAGGGGCACCCCCGAGCAACACAGCCTGAAGGGACATGCTCCCCAGCGCAACCCATACCTGACTCACCCAGGCACCCGCAAGTACAACTGCCACCACTAATGGAAACGGCAGATGATTCTGCTCCAACCACTAAACGAGATTTAAAAATCCTCCTGGCTGACATCCACAAACTCCTAGCGGCAGACTCAGCAGTCCTTAAGACCGAACTACGCAACGTCACGGAAAGGGTGAGCGCCACGGAGAAGGAGGTGGTGTCAGTCCACACTCACATGAACACGATGGGTGCAGCTATTAAACAATTACAACAACAACAAAATTACCTATCAATCAAAATGTCAACCATGGAAGACAGGCAACGCCGTTCACACATAAAAATCCGAGGCATCCCCATGGCAACATCAGCTGAAGAACTGCCGCAATATATCAGGCGCCTACTATGCACAGTGCTCCCACACACAGTGGTAAAGAAAATTGTCATCGATGGGGTATACCGTCTGCCAGGACCCCCTCACCTAACGAACAAAGCAGCCAGAGACGTCATCCTCCGATGCGTCACAGTGCAAGACAAGTTACACATACTGACGAGCCTAAAGGGAAAGACACCGCTAATGTTCGAAGGTTCTTCATTGACGTTCTTCCAAGACCTCTCAAAAGCCACTCTCCTATGGCGCAAATCTTATGGACCGCTCACCACGCAACTCCGAGCAGCAGGCATCACCTACAGATGGGGCGCCAACGGAACCCTAGAGGTACCCCATGAGGGAACTACCCATATCCTGACTTCAGTGGAAGAAGCATCTCCCCTCCTGACCACCCTGGGACTGTCTAACCTAATGACCACACCACAAAGGAGCCCGCCCGAGGCACCACGGGACCCTGAGAACACCACCCAGTCCGAACCGGGACCCGGCGGGTCGCAACATCCAGATCCAAGAAGGATGTGAACTGCCGCAAGACTAGCCGACACAACTGTGGCACACTCATGCCTTTAAGTTCCTAGTGATTACTCACTTATAGACAGGCGTTTCCATGTACAAACGTACATTCTCCTCTTATGTTTCTCCCCGTTATTTAGGTCCTACACACGCACACACACACACACACACACACGATAGTGGAAGACCAACCCAACCTCATAGGGACCCACGTAACCAGAGCATACACTCTGCAACCCCAACTCACCTGGCGTCCGCCACACCACCACAACCCCCGCCCCCCCCTAAAGCTTGATAACCACTCAGGACAACAAGCACCATTTCACTAAGGCATTCAGGCACCCATACATAACTCAGCACATAGGGCTAGCCCACAGCGCTGGACTATAACTCACGAACAGCCCAACTCCTCTACAATCATCACCTAGCCTACTGAACATACATATCGTTAACACAAGCCATGCCTTACCTGAAACCTAATGACACAATACAGTCGAACATCTTTTCCTAGATCGCAAAAAATTGTTCAAAATGTTACTGTTTTATCTAACTGTTTACTGCTTGACCCAAAATGGTGCGAATATCACACAAAATTATCTCTAACCTTAATGCACAAATGTATAAAAATGTGAAACTGATGCACCGAAATGAAAAATAAAGAATAAAAAATAAAAATAAAAAAAATAAATAAAATAATATCAGCAGTCTCAAGTTGGGTGCATGCTGGTCAGCAATAATGAGTATTTCAGTCGATTAGGTACAGTAGCTGAAAGGTAATATATGTGTTGGGTGTCGCCGTTTTAACTTTAACCTCGGGCCCTAAGTGCAGTCTTACTGTTCAGACATAGGTATTACATGTCGTGACACACGTTATACAGGCACATTTTTAGTATGGTACAACAGTGTAGATTTACGTTTAACTTTCCGTATTTTAGCCTAATGCACATGCCATGGAGATATAGGTAGAGGAGGGACAAAGGAGGAAACACCTGGCTCGTGCAGAAAACGTACTTAAGAGAATGAACTATGATGGGAAAGCTCAGGTAACAAAGAAAGCTCGCCTATTCCTCATTCCCCTCTCTATAACCAGGGCGTCATCAGTAGCTAATGTGAGTTATGGTTAAGGCTATACTTGAGTGGCAAAACATGCAAACGTTTAAACATTTAAGACGTGAAATGCGTGGAGAGACTTAAAGACGGTTATGTGTCCGCGAGCCAGTCCCAATCAGCCCATGCCCGTTCGGGGTAGGCAGTCCTCAAAGGTACGTAGGCAGAGTAGGTCAAAGCATCGCCGTGGGCTCAGTCTGTGGGGGCAGGCGGGTTCACCTGCGCCTCTGTGCTTGGATTCGGTTCCGTCGGTGGACGGTGGGGTGGACCTCTGTACATCGGTCCGGCCGGCAGTTGTGGCTGTATGGGACCGCTGTGGGTCGCGTTGGGCTCTGAATCTTGGGTCCGATGAGGTGAGTGTACGTGGGACTAGTGTGGCACTCCTGTCCTTGCTTGTGTGGGAGCGGGTGATTTTACCTGCCCGTCCGTTGGTCTTGTCCCGCTTTTCTGGTTGATTGTAGTTACCCCGCAGGGTGGTTGCTCTTGGGGCCCTTGGTAGTGCGTCATAATGGCGGCGCCTGGTTGCTGGGCGCATCCATAGGGCCACTGCTTTCATTGCTTGGTAGTATGTTGCTCCCCGGTTGTGGAGTACTGCACAGAAGTTTTTATATAGCCGGTCTAACGCCTCCATGGGCTGTGTCGGTCGCTTGGGGTATGTGCCTCTTGTTTGGGGCCTGTGTTGGGCCGCCATCTTGGCTGTGCCTCTTCTGTTTTGTGTCTCTGTAGGCCGCGTGGCCCGGAGGTCCGACTGCGGTTTTACACCGATTGAGTCACTTACTAGTGTGTCGTGGACTTGTTTGGCGGGTTGTTGCTTGTTGCTCATTCTGGATGCGCCTATGTCCGCCATCTTGGGTGCCCCAGCTCCCACCTTGCGTGATGGAGTTGCAGGCATACTCATGTGGTGTCGAGTATGGGGCTCCCTGCCCGTCGGGGACCGGGATCTCCCCCACCGGTCCATAGGGGGGGGGGGGTAAGCACTCGTAGTTGCTTGCGGCTGTTTGCCTTTGGCGGGAAAGCGGCCGTCTTTCCCTGCCTCCTCTCGAGCTAGGCCCCACTCTGCCGTTTCGGCGCTCGGTCATTCCGGGCGTCGGGTTTGGTATCGGCGTGTTCCGGTATGCTTCCTCCGTGTCGTGGGCACACTGGGAGGAGGGTTTGTGCCCTAGTACTCGACAGGTGGGCATTAACAGCGCCCGTGTGGCAGGAGCTCCTGCTGCACACGTCTTGCCAGTTCGCTGGTTAGGCTCCGCCCCCGGTTTCAGTTATTTTATGCAGTACTTCAGTTATTGCCGGGGCGGTGTTGCTTCCCCAGTGTCTAGCGATGGTTCTCCGGGTGGCCAACGCAATCCGGGCCGTCATTTTGTTTTGGGCCCTGGTGAGGGTCTCATGGGGTTTATACAAGAGCCATAGCCAGGGGTCCAGTGGGAGATTGCTGTGTAGTGCCCTGTTGACCATTTGGGTTATTTCCTGCCATAGTTGGGCTATGTGTGGGCAGTTCCACCATAGATGGATATATGTGCCTTGGTCGTCGCACCCCTTCCAGCATCGATCAGAGGGTGCTAAGCGCATTTGTTTCAGTCTTAGGGGAGTGATGTACCAGCGGAGCATGGTTTTGTACGCTTGTTCTTTATGTGTTACGCATATGGAGATTGCAGCTGTGGCTTCCCATATGTTTTGCAAGTCTGAAGGGTCCGTGATGGGGCCTATATCTCTTTCCCATGCCGCTGTATATGATAGGGCTTCGGGGGTGTTAGTGCGGTGTATGATGCTGTATATGGTGGATATCTGGCCCCATTGTATCGGAGTGTTCATGCACATTTTCTCAAAGGTGGTGAGCGTGGTGGTTGCTATTTTTTGGTTGTGTGGTTGGGTCATGAAGCTCTGTATCTGCAGGAACCTGAAATGGTCAAAGGTCGTGTATAGAGTGTTGTTGGGTAGTTGGGTGAAGGGTAGAATGTGTTGTCCCCGAAAGAAGTGGTGGAATCGTATCAGGTCATTGTCTTCGTATCGCGCGAAGTGTTGGGGTGTTGGAATTGTTTGTTCCGGAGGATTGGTGTTAGGGGGGATGGGGTGTTGATGATGTCGTATTTGCGGGTCATTCTGTCCCAGAGTTGGATTGAGTGGGTGAGTGCTGGTGTTGTGGGGGGTGTCTGTGGTCTGTCTTGTCTTGGTAGCCACAGATACAGGGAAGGGAAGTCCCTTCTGAATAAGTCGTGTTCGATGTCGACCCATAATTTAAGCCCTGCTGGGGCGTGTAGGTTCTGGATCTGTGCAAATTGGGCTGCTTGGTTGTAGTCCCAGAGATTGGGGAGTCCCAGGCCCCCCCTTTTGTGTGGGATATAGAGTGTCGAGCACTTGATTCTAGCCTTTTTCCCTGCCCATATGAATTTATCAATTCGGGATTGTAGGGTTTTGAAATCTTTTCTGGATATCGGTATGGTCGTTTTTTCCAGTAGTGGAGGGTAGTTTAGTTGATATGTGAGCTGTAGGTCTCTCGGTATGTGTGTCCCAAAGTATTTTATGCTTTGTATCTCATAACGTAAAGGGTATTCTGTTTTGAGTGTCGCTATATTAAGGCTTCAGTTTTATTTAGGTTCAGTTTGTATCCCGATATTTTAGCGTAGTCTTCTAGGAGGGTTATGAGTGGGGGCAGGAAGGTGCTGTCAAGTTTTTTTAACACCATATTTTCAGTGATACAACAGATTAATCAATTAGTACGTAAATAACCACCTCTCCTGTACATACCTCCCCACAACCACGTTCTTTCCGACTATGTGATTTACAGAAAGATGGCAAAGGATCTTAAAGGCATACAGGTGGTCCTCATTTTGTGACCTACCTGCTTTACGACGGCTCGCACTTACGACCAGCGCTCTCACGGGTTGGTAAGTGCGAGCCGTCGTGGGAATTAGAGGGATTCCCTGCTCTGCTGCGTTCTTCTATGTTCCGGGATATTTCCCCGAACATAGACGAAAGCAACAGAGCAGGGAGTCCCTGTAAACAATGTTTGGGGAAATTTCCCCGAGCATAGATTAGAGGGACTCCCTGCTCTTGTGCGGTCGTCTATGTTTGGGGAAATATCCCCAAACATAGAAGAATGCAGCAGAGCAGGGAATCCCTCTAATTCCGATACATATAACATATACAAAAAAAAAACCACTATTTCCACAACCAGTGTGTAGTAGTGAAGGTGTGTAACGCTAGATAATGTTCACTTACTCCCCAGACTTCTTTAGGGGTACAGGTGATATTCAAGAAGCTAGGAAAAATTGCAGAAATATATAGTGTATTCCGATTTATAAACGTGATTATACACCTTATAATTAAGAAGCACTCACGTGGTTCAGAGCCTATTGGGGATTGGCTCTAATCACTCTCACTTTGTGTCATGAAGGTGACACACACCTCTGAATCCAGATAAAGTATACTCCTCAAAACAGAAAAAAGAGAGAGAACAGGGAAAACTCGCCCTGGTGTTGAAATCCTTATGATCACAGTGACAATTATATATATGCAAGGGTAAAGGTTGCTTCTCACCTGGGTGAGAGCCTATAACCTGGCTCTGAGTATATGAGTAGATGAGTCTGTTTAGGGATGACTCACTCCCTCCTTAGACAGGATAGAAGATGCACCAGATGTATGTACTTGAAATAAAAAAACAATATTTATTCCATAGACATTTAAAATCAATCTAATACATACAGTATACTGGTTGTCAGGATCCCGCGGGCGGCTGCGAGGGGAGGCTGCAGTCCGCTCGCGGCACTCACCCTCCAGCCTTCCGCGGTCCCCTTCCTGCCATGTGTTCGGCGGGCGGCATCCTCCCAGCCACGGATGCCGCCCGCGTCTTCCTCCAAGTCCCCCAGCGGCAGCATGCATGACGCTGCACGCTGGGAGACCGCCCAATTTGTTACACGCCGGGGTCAGTCACCTGACCCGGCGTTAAAGGCACAGTGCCTCAATCACAGTGCGAGGTTTAGATATCTCCCACGTGTGATTGTTAATTCTGATTGGAAATTAATCAATCAGAATTAACCTTCTGGTTTAAATACTTACCTTTCCTGTTCCTCCCTGCCCTGTTGTGGTCTTTGCTTTATAGTATTGATTCTGAACGTGTGCTTTCTGGTTACGTACTCTCTGGCTTGTTATACTGACTTTGTGACTTTCTCCTACCCTTTGACCTCGGCTTGTTTCTCGTTATTCTGTTTTCTGGTTTCCCTTACTCGGCTTGTCTCCTGACTATTCTGTGTGTGCTTAGCCCGGCCACTCTAAGGTCCGGTACTGCACACTTTCTGTGTGTGTGTGTGTCTGTGTGTGTGTTACCGTGTTGGGTTCCCCGAATCGTGACACTGGTGAATCCAAAACGCGTTTCGCCGATTCCATTCGGCTTTCTCAATTGGTAGCTTCCATCCTGTTCTGTTCCGATTAAATTCCCCGCCTTCCGCCCGGATTGGTGGCAAAGGATCTTCCGTCTCTGACAGAGGTCCTCAGTTTCTATCAAGATTCTGGAGGGGCTTCTACGCTGAAATGGGTATATCTTTGTCCTTTTCCTCATCGTATCACCCACAGTCTAACGTGGCTGCTGAAAGGGCGAATTAGTCGCTTGAACTCTACCTGCATTGCTTTGTGAAAGAGCATCAAGATAACTGGAGAAAGGTCAACCACAATCAGCCCAGATATAGACCACATGGTACCCAATATTCCCTACACCCCCCACCCCCTTGAATACCCAAAGGGACATCTGTCCCAAACCCCCTCCACATTTTAATACCCCTCATCTAAGGTTTTGTTGATACGGGAACACTGGAGATACACAATACAACTATGACGTAAATACACATACTACAGTGGAGTCCGCAGTGGGTTTGGGCAAGATAGAGGGAAGAGATAAGCCTATACACTGTCAGGGTATTTATATCGGCAGACATTTTGTGCTATGATAGAAATACAAAGTGTATATTCTGAAGTCATTGCTAAACAGACCAGACCCCATTTTGTATCTTCAAGCTAACAAAGAGACACAAAATTTCTATCCTTTCTCTTTGACTGACTGCTTTGCCCAAGATGAATGGAATGTGTATATAAACAACAAAGAGATAAGACATTGAGAATGGGGGTGGACAGACTGTCTAATTGCGAATGGAATAAGAATAAATTCTAAACCCAGACCTAGGTGACAGAGGAGATTAAATAATTAAATTTTACTTTCGATATTGTACAACGTCCCATTATAGTTTAAGGTGAAACTTAGTTCACAAACTATCAATTTTAGGAATTATAGCAGAAATTGCAGATGCATAGTCTGAAGAAATCCTCTTGATCTGACAGAAGATTTGAGTTAGGGCATACATAAAGATAACGTAAATGACGTCAAAAATAGCCACCAGGAAAAGTTAACTCTTTCCTGGATAGGTATGTCTAGTGGAACAATACTGCCATCTAGAGTCTGAATATTAAATTGGTTACCTAGAAGGCAACCACACCCCACATTTGTGATTGGCTATCACTTAGAGGAATTTCCCCTTTAAAAAGTTAAGACAAGGGAAGAGTCAGAGAAAAAATTCAAAGATTGAAGAGAGAGACATTACAACACTCTCAGGAGATTCAGAGAGATCCAGGCAGAATCGGGTGATCAGAGTAACCAAGAAACTCTTACACTCCATGCAGAGAACCACTTAGCTACCTGGGAATATCTGATGAGAAAATATCTACATAACTGGTAAATATACAGGCATTTAATTAATTAATTTAAATTAATTAAAATTAATAGCATGATATATGACTGGATAAATCATGTTTGATTTCATATTTAGAAATCGTAATTATTAAAGAATATATATATGGTTATAGCATCCCATCTGCAGCTGGGATTAATATAGCCATTAATGTATTAGTGTGATTAATATCACGTTAGCATATCATGACCATTTATCCAGCTGTATTGATTGGCTCTAAAATAAGATAAAATATCTATTTAGACAAATTAATTAAAATATCAGCTAATATAACATAGCAGATTTCTCTCATTGGATAAAATCAAGGAAATGGTTGATGACGGGTTAAATGTTATTTTAATTAAAATTACATAGGAGTATATCTTAACTACTTAGGAGGTCTAGCCAGCACTGCAAGGGTTATTTCTAACTGCTAGCTAAGTTCTATTGCCCTACACTGTAGCTCTGTGTGTGAAACATCACATTCCTTCTGTGAAGCCCATCGTAAATCAATCTTGACAACTAATGCTTTAGACTTAAACTACGTCTTAGTCATTAGGAAATGTTGTTTTAAATTACCATATTGTATTACATATTCATGTTATACTGAAAATTCCATTGATTATTATCATGCATGTTACTTATATTATTATCATTTGAATATAAAAATAAATATCTATTTTTTTAACAAATTTGTAATTTTTAATCACCGGTATATGGTTTTACATTTTCACTTATAACGATAAACGTTCTTAGGGATCTGAGAATTGAAATCGTGGGCAATTCTCTCTGTTTACATTATTATCCCATAAATATCCCCACAACACAGGTGATGGGCTGCCCTGGGACAATACCCTCACGTGGGAATGGGGCAAACATAGATGGGTGTCTCCCGAACTGCAGAACCCGGTATCAACGCATAAGACTGAACGATAATATGTTGTTTCTTTGTACATCGAAACCTGGTTTGTAATACAAGACAATTGTATGATGTGTATGTACACTATAAGCCTTTTCCTTCTGACTGACCCATTTTCCTTTCTGTACCGATATGTTCCTGCTACAAACCAATAAAACTTGAATTAAATAAAAATAAAAAACTTTTTTTTGTTTTACTACTCTTCACATGCTCTTGCTTAAGTATGTAAACTTAAGAGGGATGTAGGGGAACAGACCTTGTGTGGATTGGCTGACAATTAAATTAGTTAAGGTAAAGCTGACTTTGCGCACTATGTAAATATTATTGCTGCGTCAGTCTCTCTAACACTGTGACATGTTCCCTTTCTTCTACACACACACTACATACACTTTTTCTCTGTCCCAGACTGTATAACAGGAGCCTCTGCCTGCTAGTGAGAAGGTTAGGAGGAGAGTGGACCAGCGAATGATAGGGGACTGTCCTTAGAAAGTGTAAAGCTAGCGCATCATTAGATGCATTTATGCCAAGCTCAGGGTGCTGTCTGCACAGTATGATCTTGGTTGGTCATCCTGCATGATTGGCAAACTGCCTGACACTTAGAGGCTGACCCTCTAATGCTTTGTGCAGACAAGCCCCTTTTTTCAGCAAGTTCGCCCCTTTGGGCGGTTTTGGTTACATGATTTGTGTCAGTGACCCACCCTTTGAGCTCTCCCTCTCATGCTGCAATCACACAGTACAGAGCCATATGTACTGTGTGAGCTGGGAAATCCCTCTGCTGATGTCAGTATTGACATCAGCAGAGGGAATCCCTTGAGAGGTGAGATAAGGTTTAGAGGGTGGGATTAGGACTGGGTTTATATGGTGGGATTAGTACTAAGATTATAGGTAGGATTATGACTAGGATTATTGGTTAAATTAAGGTAGGATTAGGGTTGGTTATGGTTAGGATTATACATTTGATTAGGGGTTGGACTAGGGGTTGGTTTAAGGGTTTAATTAAAGGGACACTATAGTCACCAGAACAACTACAGCTTTCTGAGAAAAGGAAGAATTTACATTGCCCCTAGGGACACCTCCAAGTGGCCATTCCTTAGATGGCCCCTGGATGGGGCTTCCTGGCTCAGGTCTGCACAGTAAGCAGCCCTGCCGTTCAGCTCTGAATTTTCCTCTAGAGATGCATTGATTTAAAATGTACAGAATATCGGTAAATGTACAGAATATCGGTAAGCAATCGGCTATCGGCCTGAAAATTCACAGATTGTCGGTATCGGCTCTAAAAAAAATCAATATTGGTCGATCCCTAGCCAAAATACCTAACAACCTTGGCATTGTAAGGGAACAGAGCACATAGAAAAATATTTTGAAAACTTTAAAATACAATAAATTTATTGAACAAAAGAATGCCACTCACAAGATTGACATGGTCATATGCACGTCATGATGAGGCCAAAAGCAGACGTCAACCCGAACATAAGTGACGAAGGTTATGTGACGAAGGTTCTACAACTCTCAACCCTCACAAAAGAATGGTATTTTGTAATGATTAAAGTGTGCCATATAAAGCAATATTAATTATTTTTTTTGTTGTTGTTTGTTTTTCTTCTCCACTTCCTTTGGTGTTAGATATCACATTAGTTCTCAAAACTGTACATCTCTGTAAAATCTTTAGAATTTAAGGGAAAAGAATGCAGGCAGAATATCTAACACTAAGCATAATAATTTATTAAAAATTCTGTCTGTATATAATTATCTTGCTAGATCCTAGTAGTGTGTCCTCTGACTTGGTATTGATAATCTATAAATATATATATCTGTCTGTCTGTCTGTCTGTGTCTGTCTGTTTCTCTCTTTCATTCAGGCATTAAAGGGTTTAGAAAAAAGAGAAATCAGAGATCTCTTTTAATGACATTTATTCAGTGCTGTTTATGTTTGAACTTTCCTCCTTCATCCGGTAGAAACTTCCGCATCCTTTTCCTGTGTCCCTCCAAAGATTTGCACAATAGAGGACCAGAAATGCTCCACACTCTTTACTCCACCTTGCTCCTTCCTGCAGGGATATCCTTTCCACGAAGATTCAGACAGAACATCGCACTCTCATAAAAACACGCAAACTGAACTGTTCCCATCCGAGCTGCGTTCTCATTTACGTCTGTCAATCACTCTACATACAACAGGCCATTGTTAAAGACATGCATAAAGCGGACTGACATTACTCAGTTTCATTGTACATTGATATTGTATTGCTAATTGTATTGATAATTGTATTGTATTGATAATTCTATTGTTGTCATTTATTTAATAGTGGTATTTAAGTACCAACCTAGCGTACACTAATGAATAAGCCTCTTGGTAACAGTACAAACATACAGATGTGAGGTAAAAGGGAAACTTGGAACCTGACCTTACATTCAAGATCAGGTGAATAGCTGCAAACTGTCATTCATTATACCATGCACACTTTTTGCTGCCATTCTTCACATCATTAGTGATGGTAAGATTGCTTACTTGTTATTTTTTCATTCTGTGATATTCACTCAATACACATATATTTATTTTTTTGTCATTGTCTCATTTATTCCTACAAAAGTTATGCAGTGCCCTCTGGGTCTCCGGACACTGAATTATTTTTAGGGGAATTTAAGATGAACTAAACAGGTTTCTAAAATAAACTTGCCAGGGGATCTCTGATGCCTCAACACTATAAGCTAGGAATGACTGGGGTCAGATGTCTGTCAGTAACTTCTATCATACCTGACAGGAGCCATAGTGGCCTAAATTAAAGGGCCTGAGAACCAGACACGGTCACCTCTGATCAGCTGACGCCATACTTTCCAACGGCACTGATTTTCCCAGAACAGTCCCAGTTTTTGGCCTCCTATCCCATTAAATAATTGTCTTTCTATTTTCTCCTGCATTTAAAAAATGTGTTACTCGTGTCTGTTTAGGTAGGATAGAGATCTCATTCTTTCTTTTTGCTTTAATGCATTAACTTAGCTCACCCCAAGTTAAAAGGGTAACCCAGACATGGACCCCGTGCTCACTGTACCTAAAGGGGTATCAGCTACACCTCACTGAAGAGGCCCAAGAGAAGGCCGACACGATCTGTCTAGGGTTGCTGTATCTCTCGTGCAGAGGGAACTTGCTGGCATTTCGGATCTGGACTGATATGCTTCAGATATGTTCTCTGTGTAATGATACAAGTGAGCAAAAACTATTTTGAGACGTCAGCGGGGATTTATCAAAGGGCAAGTTATTGAGTTTCTCTAAGCTTTGGTCTGTTCTCAGAGTCCTCATTCTTTCTTTTTGCTAGGATACAAGCAGGGCCGGATTAAGAGCACACTGGGCCTGGTGCTGACAATTATGATGGGCCTAATTACGGAATCTTATTGACCAAAAACATTAAAACAATCATACCTCCCAAGCGTCATGTATCTGATGGAGATGGTGCTGGAGGGAAACTCATAGGATGCAGCTATAAGAAAACACATACTCTATGCTAATCTCTCTCTAATTTATATCTTTCATCTTTCAATTAAATCCATAACCCTTAACAGCAGTGTCCAGTGAAGCAGGCAGTCAATGGGCAGGGTAAAAGGGTGGCCACTGGTGCGAATCACGTGACCAGACCTGCCAAAAGGGGAGAACATGCCCAAAAAGGGGGCATGTCTGTCCAAAGAATTTGAAGGACAGCCTGGCATGAATGCATGTCAGGCTGCCCGCCAATCATGCAGGCTGTCCAACTAAGGGCATACTATGCAGGCAGCACCCTGAGCTTAACATAAATGCGTCTAATGATGCGCTCACTCAATGCTTTCTAAGGACTGTCCCCTAGCACTCGCTGGTCCACTTGTCTCCTTACCTTCTTACTAGCAGGCAGAAGTTCCTGGTATATAGTCTGAGACAGATAAAAGGTGTATGTAGTGAGTGTAGATGAATGGGGACATGCCACAGTGTTAGAGAGACCAACGTCTGCATTACCTAAACTAATTTTATTGTCAGCCAGTCCACACAAGTTTTGTTCCCACACATCCCTCTTAAGCTTCCAAACTTAAAGGGACACTATAGTCACCAGAACAACTACAGCTTATTGTATTTGTTCTGGTTAGTAGAATCATTCCATTCAGGCCTTTTGCAGTAAACACTGTCTTTTCAGAGAAAATAACTCCACTGGCCACTCCTTAGATGGCTGCTAGAGGTGCTTCCTGGGGCAGTACTGCCTAGTGTGCAGCACTGCCATTCAGTGTCTCCACCCTTGGCATGCAGACACTGAACTTTCCTCATAGAGGTGCATTGATTAAATTTATCTTTATGTGGAGATGCTGATTGGCCAGGGCTATGACTTGTGCTGGCTCTGCCCCTGATCTGCCTAGTTGACAGTCTCAGACAATCCTATGGGGAAGTATTGTAATTTGCTCAGACCACCACTCCTGATGATGTCAGCAGACAGTCAGTTCAGAGGCAGAGCTAGCAGCTGCAGACTTGAATACAAGTTATATTTTACTATACTTAGGGAGGCAAGAAGGGGGCAGGGTGGTGGTTTTAACATAATAGGGTCAGAAATACATGATTGTGTTCCTGACCCTATAGTGCTACTTTAAGCAAGAGTATGTGAAGAGTAGTTAAGGTTGCCACCTTTCTTGGAACAAAATACCAGCCTTAATCCTTTGTATAATCACAAGGAGTGACATCAGAGAAAATTCTGTAAAATCACCAACAAACTACTCACAGTTTGATTCTGCTGTATAGATGGATTGCTCCCAGTGTCTCAGTGTCCCTATGTATCACAGTGTCAGTGTCCCCATGTCGCCCAGTCCCCTAGTCTCCCAGTGTCTCAGTGTCCCAATTTCTCCCAGTTTCTCAGTGGGTCCCCATGTCACTAGGACACTGAGAGACCCGGGGACACTGAGAGACCCGGGGACACTGAGAGACCCGGGGACACTGAGAGACCCGGGGACACTGGGAGACCCGGGGACACTGAGAGACCCGGGGACACTGGGAGACATGGGGACACAGACATTTAGGGAAACTGGGAGAAATGGGGACACAGACACTAGAGACATGGGGACATTGAAACATTTGGGGACACTAAGACACTAGGGACACTGGTAGACTAGGGGACACTGGGAGACTAGGGGACACTGGCTGGGAGACAGACACTTGGGGACACTGGGAGACATGGGGACAGTTGTGGACTTAGACATGGTGACACTAGGCACACAGAGACATGGGACACAGACACTGGGAGACTTGGGGACACTGAGACACTGGATGGGGGACACTGGGAGAAACAGCGTCCCCATGTGTCTCAGCATCCCCATGTGTCTCAGCATCCCCATGTGTCTCAGCATCCCCATGTGTCTCAGCATCCCCATGTGTCTCAGTGTCCCCAAGTGTCTCAGTGTTCCCAAGTCTCCCAGTGTCTGTGTCCCCATGTGTCCTAGTGTCTGTGTCCCCATGTGTCTCCTAGTGTCTCAGTGTCCCCATATGTTCCCTAGTGTCTCAGTGTCCACATGTGTCTCAGTGTCCACATGTGTCCCCTAGTGTCTCTGTGTCCCTGCTGCCTTTCCCCCCCATCCCTCACTTATCTGAGCTGTAGAGCTGCTTTCTGGACTCTGTGCTGTGTTGCTGGTCCCCACGGATCAGTGAGTAGTACAGAGAGGCAGGGATATGCATAGACATAAAATACTAGACGCCGCTGATGAGCTGCGGGGCCGCCATCTTGGATCGGTCACAGTGTGATCTGCAGCATAGACATATATAGAATATATATGTCTATGATCCGCAGAGCAAGGTCCTGAAAGTAAACATGGTTAGTCTTAAAATCCACCTGGAGGGTGTATAGATCCAGTAGCATGATGTTGAATCCTGGGATGTTAAATAAAATTAACTGACATTTGCTGCTTTAAGACCTCTGTGGTTATTTACGTTATCGACTAAGTTTACTCAATACATTGAAATTATTTGAATTTCCAGATTGAAACTATGCGTTGCATTTGGATTTAGGTTTGCTAATTATAAGTTTAGTGAACTAACCCCACAATCTATCATCTTAATATACATGTTTTAAACTGGGACTGGATCTTTGCCTGATTTGTAATGTATTTACTTTTCACCTATTTTTAACTAATATGGATTTTGGAACAGTGCAAAATAAAATGTAGATATCTACAACTCTTTATTATTGTGAGCTCTGTCTTTTGCACTTTGAAGTCCGCATGGAGATAGCATAAAGAGAATAGGAGAACAAACAATCACATCACTATTTACTAAAGTGAGATTTGTCACTAAGGCAAAGTAAATTAAAAAAAATAGGGACAGAAGTCCTAATATATAGACATATAATACCACACCGGGTGCCCGCATTTCATGGCCCCCCGAGGTCAATGCGGCGTCTAGGTATTATATGTCTATGGGGATATGCTGTAACTTCCTATCCCTGCCTCTCTCCACACACAGTGACCCCTACTGGCCGGTGCTGGTATTGCAGAGTAATCTCCACTTATTCTGAGAAAAATACCTGCATTTGTATTGCCAGTATTACTGCAATACCGGCACGGCCAGGCAGTCTCAAATACCGGCTGTGCCAGTAAAATACCAGTCAGGTGGCAAACCTAAGAGTAGTGTGTGTGTAAAAAAAAAAAACAAAAAAATGTAAAAAAAAAAATTCTTTTTTTTTTTTTTTTTTTTTTCAATGGGCCTATTCCATGGGCCTGGGCCTGGAGCTGCAGCTCCATCAGCCCCTATGTTAATCCGGCCCTGGATACAAGTAACCATGTAAGAAAATTGGGTTGGCAGGACAGGACCCCCATAATTGGGGCTTTCCCGCCTTAATCAATACCGTTGGGAGGCCTGTATTAATAAATATTGGTAGCGCTATAAATTATGTGGTATAACAGATAAAGCAAAAATTTTGCAATGTGGATGACAACTAAACAGTGCTTGCTCTGTGGCACAATGTTTGCCATACTAAGTGAATGCAATCAATTCAACATCCCCTTCCCAGGGGGAAGTATCCTTGAGGTGTCCAACCCCGTATTTCTCCTTTATATAAATGAAAGAATAAAGACATTGTGTCCCATTAACAAAAAGATACTGCTGACAATCTGTTATAAAATCTATTTCCTTTATTCCAAAAGGATTAAAAACTCCATCACAAAAAGCTAACAGTAACTGCATACAGACTCACATAGATGGTGTAGAAGTGCACAGATCAATGTAAAGTAAATAACATACTTTTATATGGCACCTGTCATGTGGTCATGTTTTCAGTAGGGGAATAGTGGACGTGGATATAGAAGCCATATTCCCTTTTCCTAATTTTTGGCCATTGTTCTCTTTTGTTGTCCTTTATTTCCATTGTCCCATTGTCCATAGCTCCCAAGATTTTAGAGGAAAAAGAGGTACACTTTCATTTTAGGATTAAGGCTGGGGATGGGGTTGTTTGAGAACTGTTTGGTGACTTACTAATAACGATTTATGCAAGTAAAATGTAACTTAGAAGAAGACTACTTTCTAAACACATTTGTTGTAGTTTAGATACATTTGGATACATTGTTGTCCGACTACAGCCCAAGTGGTTGCGCCAGGGGCTAGTGTATCACCTTTTGTTTTATTCAATGGGATTAACATAATTAAAGGGCTCCTGTACAATAAACCTCCAGGACCATTCGGATACTCCAACGCCTATTACAAAAAAATTGTTCAAAGTTCAACTAGCTCCCTACTTGCTGTGCCGCGTTGATTCTGATATTAAGGCATCCACCTGACATGCTGACAGCTAATTTAGTCACTCTCCAAAAAAACAGGTAAACCTCGGACACAATGCCAAAACGTTAGACCAATTTCAATATTAAACACAGACATAAAGATATTTGCAAAAATATTTGCCACTCGACCCTTACTTGCTCCCTCAATCATGCCTAGCACTGAAGGGAGCCCTTAGTTCATCACAGATACCATTATCTAATTTCAAAAGGTTATGTTTTCATATAATTCCTGAGAAGAGGTTACTCTCTGAATCCTATAACAGCATAATAAAAACAATTTAAAAGATCCCTCTAAAGTATGCCATGTTATAAGATAAGGAGCTAGGCTCTAAGCAGTGGGAGCGAGGAGCACACAGGATAATGCTCAGAATTAATGCTCAAAATAGCATGTAGATGGCACCTGGTCCCTATCAAGTTGGCACGCAAGAGACCAACTTATAGCAATCTTTGTTGGAGATGCCAGGAGGCCCTGGTCACGATGCCCCACATATGGTGGAATTGCCCTTCAGTTCACAAATTCTGGAAAACAATTAGAGATACAATTGGGATGATCCATGAATAAAAACGTCCATCTGTTTCAAGTATAAGATGTCAAGGCCTGAAATCTCATGGCTGTGGTGGATTGCCTGTAGCAAGATATAAAATAAAAATTAAAAATAAATAAGAGAGGACACAAGTTAACCTTGGTGGGTGCTGTAATATGTGTGATAAAGAAAAAGACAAGTATTAGGAATTCATGGAATGGTATAGCCAAAAATATATTGGCACAACTGCTAGGAGAGTTTCTATCTTTGGTTAGATTACACTAAAGGCACCCATACCACTTCATCTTAATCCCTGCCTTTTTAAACCTGCAATTGGAAATATTACAGTTTTTCAAAGTTGTCTTCCCGATACTACTATAACAATAAAACCCGTTAACAGTTTTACCCCCTTGAGATAAGTCAGCACCCAGGGATCTCTTTGCAGCATAACAACTTCATTACTATGAACTTGTTATGGTAACCAGAGTGTTGTTTTAACCCCTACAGCTCTTCATTTAAGCTGTAGGAGCATGGAATGCTTTAGGAGCATGGAGTGTCTCATTTAATGGTTTTTCTTGTGGGTGAAGAAAAATCTAGCAGAATGTTCCACCAACTAGTGGAAGGCCTTCCTTGAAAATAGAGACAGTTGTAACAGCACAGGGGGGCAACCTCATTGTAACGGAGTTCCCTTTACCCCTGGCTGGGTACCTCCTCCAATGATCGCTTCCTAGCTGGAGCAGGGGACAAACCGCAGCACTTTTGCCCACAGTTGCTGTGGCTTGACTGGGGCCCTGGAACCGCTCTCTCCTGGAGCCGAATGGGGAACTTACTCCAGCAACCCCCAGGCACTGGACGACACTCAGTCCTGGGAGCTGTAGTCCTTACAATGACTTTCTCAGTTGAATCCTCCACACTAGAATAGTGATTATAGAATAGCCCTTTCCCCTCCCAGTAACCAGATGACACATAGTTCTGGGAGTACAAGCTGGAATACATTTAATGGCAGCCACAACTGGCCTTATATGCATGTCTCCATGCAAGGGGCACTTCCCCTGGACCTGAGAGTAAACCACAGTAGAAACAAATACACAATTACACTGGCTCTCAGATCCAAGACACTCCCATACATAATCAGATAATCCTTCCTCTGTGCTAGGGAGATAATAGGATCAGGAACTGTACTAATCTAATCCAATTATCTCCAAGCAGAGAAAAAACATACTTTTTCCCAAACACCCCAAAAGTACCTTAAAAATACATAAAACCCCCACAAACGTTACATCCCCTGATAGCCCTGATCTGGGTGACTAACATATCCAAAAATCACCCAGATCAGTTCAGGGGTTCAGGAATTTCCTGGAAGTCATTTGTTTGACCGACCGCATACATGGTCCCATGCCCAAAACCGTTCCAGAGAGTCAGGGCTTGCGGTCGGTCTAGTTCGGTAGTTTAAAAACTAACAAACTACTGAACATAGTCAATAGTCTTACCCTAGAGCTTGTTCCCCTTGTTCGTCAGAACGTTTCCACCGAACAGTGTCTTTCTAAGTGTTGCTGAACCTAACGCAGGCGATCATGGAAGTCCAACAGTGTTCGGGAGTTTCAGTGTCTGAAAATAGTTCCATTAACTCGACGTCCAAACACCGCTGCCTGGCTTCATGCGAAAAAGATGGCCGCCACCTCAGGGTCGTCCATAGGAATTGCGGCCACCCAGACGAACACTTAGAACACTGCGGTGGAAATTGCTACAAACTATCAATTAGGCTTAACCAGCTTCTGGGTGGTCTCCGGTTCGTGCGGCTGTTCGGTTCCCAAACCATATAGTCCAAATACACGACAGAGACTTTTACATCACATTTTACAGGGCCCATAGTCTGTTGGCAGGGGGCTGGCAAGCAGGTTTCTCCAGGAACTCGTGGCAAACTCACTTGGAAAGGGGAGTTTGTCACACTCATGTTAATAGCCATATGTTTGAAATGAAATGTTCAATGGCCAGGTGTCCACATACTTTTGATTATGTACTGCACCTCAGTAATGGAGAAGAGCAACATCTTAGG
Organism: Pelobates fuscus; assembly: GCF_036172605.1. NCBI lineage: Eukaryota > Metazoa > Chordata > Amphibia > Anura > Pelobatidae > Pelobates > Pelobates fuscus. Next base: position 70,834,128 of record NC_086319.1, read on the forward strand.
ATTGACACATGTGGACATTTAAAAAAAAAAATTTAAATTTCTGTGCCCACTAGCAAACTGTTTCCTAAATAAACTAAACATACTCTGATCATCGATAAAGGTATTTAGTCGTAATGCAGTTCACACCATTTTGTGCATTTTACTGAGATCTAAGAGGGAAGGGATGGGTTTTCTACAGACAAAGAGAACTTTAAAGGTTATCTTTGGTGAGAAACTAAAAAATAAAAAAATTGTGCAACAACAGGCAGGCAGTTAGAAGCAAAGAGAAGAGGAAGCAAGCAGATGTATAACAATCATCATGTCATCCAGTTTTTGGGTGGAGAAGCACATTTCAACCCTTCTATGAACTATGTTATATGAGGCGGAAGTTTATATGCCCTCATCTGTCAAAGTCTCCTGGTCTGAGGGATTCGGATGCAGTATCCAGCCAGGGCAAGAGTTTGCACGATGACTATCTATGTCCCATTGCCTTCACAGAGACTTTACATTTTCTCTACTTAAATGACAATTGACCATAACATAAATGTGCACAGTTTATTGCTCTTTCATAGAGTATGTTTTATGAATGCAGAACGGGCAAAGCTTGAACCTCATTATTATGTATGCACAGAGATAAGCTTTCATTTTGCTTCGCAAAGCAATTCACATTTATGTTAAATGGCTACTGAGTCACAAGAAAAGGCGACAATAAGTGTAAACAAATACAGACAGAGAAGTAGTACATAATGAGTAATAATAATCCAATTTTATTGGCAATAAACTCAGTCAATCTCATAAGTAGCATACTTTTCTATCCCAATCAGAATCCTTCCCAATTTCCCTTGACACATCTCATATATCTTTGCGGTAAATGAGAGGTTATGGTTTTAGTGAAAGTGGGGAATAAATGTCACCTCTTTTAGGAGACAGGTTCTCTTTTATCCATCATTGTAGCTAATCAGGACGTGTGCTAAAGATCAAGATGGGAAGAAAAAAAGAGAGGATAGATGAGGGGGAGAGAGAAGAAAGATAAAAATAAAGGGGGGAGGGAGAAAAAGGTTAAATAAAGAGTAGGGGGAATAACATTAAATAAGATTTGATTTTTTTTAAAAAATCTTTATTTTTGTTGTGCATGGGTGGTACATGACAGTATTTCAGACTGTTAAGCAACATAAATCATTATAACCATGTTTTGAGAAGGTGGAACAGTAGAGCTTAGTCTGCGCATTTTTTATTAATTATTCAGGCTAGAAAGACATAGTGCTAGTGCTGGATTTTAGAGGGTTATCAGTCTAAGACATGAGGTGAAAGCACTGGTTATATAGACTGAATTAGATTAAAGGCATTATGCCCATGAGTAGTAGCATGCTATTCCTAACTGGAGAGTAGGAAACCAAAATACAAATAACAGGTACATTATACCATAAAATATGAAATCATAAAAAAGAACGTAAATACAGTTTTGTGGTAAGTTTGGTAAAAGCCTGGTGCCTTCACCCTATGCCACATATGGGCAGCAAAGCGTCCATGGCAGTAATGGTTGCTCAGGCTGGGATCTCATTCAGTCGATGCCTGCCAGGTGTACTCTGCATTCCTGCATCACAGCAAAGCAGTGCAAGTCTCTGTACCCAATTGTTGAGAGAAAAGGCTGGTCTGTGTAGCGGAGTGCAATATTAAAATCCACGATCTCCGCTGGTATAACAGGTAAATCCACAGTCAGCGCTGAAAAGTAAGGCAATATCCCCAATCCTCCCAATAACCGGACGAAACACAGTCTGGGAGTCAACTAGCAGCTTTATTCAGAACTTCCAGTATTTATGCAAGTCCCCATGCAAGGGGTTTCCTTACTGACAAAGCAGGGGTGATACAGTAAGGGACTACATGGGGGACTTAACCGTTGATACATTTCTCCCATCAGGCACCGCTGCACAAGAGGGATACTCCCACTGAAATAGACTGTTAAGTGGATTATCCCCTCGTGCAGCAGAACTGGCAATTTACCTTAAAATATATAACTTTAACAATATTCGTCTGATTTGCACAAACCGGTGTTCGGTAGATAGCTGGGGTCTGCGGGTACATTTCGTGTGAATACCGCTCAGATCCCAGCTAAACTAACCGAACGCCGCATGAAATACATTTGTTTATTAAATTCGTTCCAAACGTACCGAATACAAACGGGAAACATAATAGGAGAATACGGGGGGGTCCCGAACGGCCTGGAAGTGTAGCGGTGTTGGTGTCGTCGAGCAGCCGTTTTTAGTTCCACGCGCTTGACGACAAAACACCGCTGGGGAACAAAGAATCCAAGCTGGCCGACCGCCGCGTGGTCGGTAGCCGAACGACGGCCACCTAGGATTACACTTAATTACCGATTGCAACATTGTTGCAATCGGTTAACGAGCACCACACGTCTCTTAATGTGTGGTCTACCAGGGGGGGCTATATTCGTTTCACAAACGGCCAGGATAGTCGCTGTTCATGAAACGAAATGACTGAATGCTAGCGGCTTACGGCTGTTAGCATACGAATCACCAGGGACACAGTATATACAGCAGAAAACACATAGTTACACCGCAGATAATACAGACAACCTTTATGGCAAGTAAAGTCCAATATTACAGAAGTGGCTAGGTTTGCCACAGTCTGCTTGCAGAGTCAGGATCTGTAGTGGAGCGAGGTGTTGCAGTCCTCTGGACCCCCAAACCGTCAGGTGGGGAATATGAGCTTGTCTGGTCTTGTTCTCCGTTGTACTTTATGTCTCTGGTGGTGTCTCATATGAAGTTTTAGCTTCTTGTGCTGGGGTAGAGTGCGCAGCTTGGTCCACCGCCATGATGAGGCCCGTTTTGCATTTAAGATCTTCACAGCCTTCCTCCAGTTTGGAGGCAGCATCTTGGCTAGGTGGCTGCTTGGCTGTTGTGAGGCAAATGGCTGTGTTCTGCCCTCCAGCTTGCACCAGAAACTGGTAAATAGCGCGTCCAGCTTGTGTAAGACTCCATGGTGTGCCAGTAGGACTGGGGAGACACATAGCATCAGCCATGATGGGTGTCAGCCTGGGTTTTAGGCTTATTTGTGTGGCTTTTCCCTGCGCTCCCTCTAAGCCAGGTTTACCTCACAGGGATGGACCGTGATCACCCCCGACAGCACAGTGGGGGAGTAATGGGGCTCTTGCTTGTCATCACCATGCGGTGTCGGACCGGGAGGTCAGTTGCCTCTCTTGCCCGATACACACAAGGCCTCATGTTGCAAGGAGTGCGGACAGCAGGCTCCAGTTGGGTAACAGACCAGTGTCGGTTCCTAGCCCAATCGTAGGTCAGGGGGGTCGATTGTTGTGGTTTATTTAAAGCTGTATAGGGCTAAAAGTGTCATGAATTGCCTCAGATTTTGAGGAGATCTGATTAGGGCCGGATTAACATAGGGGCTGATGGAGCTGCAGCTCCAGGCCCAGGCCCATGGAATAGGCCCATTTGAAGAAAGAAAAAAAAATTTTTTTTTTTTTTTTTACATTTTTTTTTTTCACACACTACTCTTAGGTTTTCCACCTGACTGGTATTTTACTGGCACAGCTGGTATTTGAGGCTGCCTGTCCAGTACCAGTATTGCAGTAATACCGGCAATACGAATGCAGGTATTTTTCTCAGCAGAAACGGAAATTACTCTGCAATACCAACTCCGGCCAGTAGGGGTCACTGTGTGTGGAGAGAGGCAGGGAAGTAACAGCATATCCCTCCCTGCCTTTCTCTACTACTCACACATCCGTGGGGGTGCAGCTACACAGCACAGAGAGTCCACACAGCAGCTCTACAACTCAAGTAAGTGAGGGATGGGGGAAAGGCAGCATGGAGACATGGGGACACTGAGACACTAAGGGACACTGAGAAACTAAGGGACACATGGGGACACAGACACTAGGGGATACTGGGAGACTTGGGGACACTGAGACACTTGGGGACACTAAGACATTGGGACATGGAGACACTAGGGACACAGTGTCCCCTAGTCTCTCAGTGTCCCCTAGTCTCTCAGTGTCCCCACTTTGTCTGTGTCCCCATGTCTCAGTGTCCCTAGTGTCTCAGTGCCCCCATGGCTCCCAGTTTCCACATGTCTCCCAGTGTCCCTAGTGACTCAGTGTCTCCATGTCTCCCTGTGTCCCCAAGTGTCTCAGTGCCCCATGTCTCCCAGTGTCTCCATGTCTCCCTGTGTCTCCAAGTGTCTCAGTGACATGGGGACACAGTGAGACATGGGGACACTGGGAGAAATGGGAACACTGAGACACTGGGAGACTAGAAAACTGGGCGACACGGGGACACTGACACTGTGATACATACGGACACTGAGAGACTGGGTGACTTGCGAGACTGAGACACTGGGAGACAGGGAGACCCCACTGGGAGCAGTCCATCTATACAGCAGAATTAAACTGTGAGTAGTTTGTTGGTGATTTTACAGAATTTTCTCTTATGTCACTCATGATTTACATCATGTGATGCCACGCATAACTAATTAATTATGCAAATGTATAAGGCTTTTTTTTCCCAAGAAAGGTGGCAACCCTAACTACTCTTCACATACTCTTGCTTAAAGGAACACTATAGGGTCAGGAACACAATCATGTATTTCTAACCTTATTATGTTAAAACCCCTATTTAGCCCCCTGGCCCTCTCTTGCCTCCCTAAATATAGTAAACTCTTACTTGTATTCAAGTCTGCAGCTGCTGGCTCTGTCCCTGTCTGCTTCTGAACTGACTCTGTCTGCTAACATCATCAGAAGTGGTGGTCTGAGCAAATTACAATGCTTCCCCATAGGATTTGCTGAGACTGTCAACTAGGGAGATCAGGGGCAGAGCAAGCACAAGTCAAACATAGCCCTGGCCAATCAGCATCTCATCATGAAGATAAATTGATCCAATGCATCTCTATGAGGAAAGTTCTGCATGCAGAGGGTGGAGACACTGAATGGCAGTGCTGCACACTAGGCAGTACTGCCCCAGGAGGCACCTCTAGCAGCCATCTAAGGAGTGGATATCAGAGTTAATTTCTCTGAAAAGACAGTGTTTACTGCAAAAAAACCTGGAGGGAATGATTCTACTTACCAGAACAAATACAATAAGCTGTAGTTGTTCTGATGACTATAGTGTCCCTTTAAATTTGGAAGCTTAAGAGGGATGCATGGGAATAAAACCTGTGTGGACTGGCTGACAATAAAATTAGTTTAGATAATGCAGACTTTGGTCTCTCTAAGCATGTCCCCTTTCTTCTACACTCACTACATACACATTTTCTCTGTCCCAGACTATATACCAGGAACTTCTGCCTGCTAGCAAGATGATAAGGAGACAAGTGGACATGTGAAGGCCTGCATAGTATGCCCTTAGATGGACAGCCTGCATGATTGGCAGGCAGCCTGACATGCATTCATGCCAGGCTGGCCTTCCAATTCTTTGGACAAACATACCCCCTTTTTGGGCATGTTCACCCCTTTTGGCAGGTCTGGTCACGTGATTCGCGCCATTGGCACACTTTTGGCACACTTTTTTTTTTTTTTTTTTTAATTCTTTATTTTTGCAGTGCATATTTCAATCACAGGCTTACATACGGTACCCCAACGGCAATCCATATGCAGGTTACAAGACTTTAGTTACAGTGGGGAATAGATAAACAATGCACTTTTTTTTTTTTTTTAAAGAGATACATATGATGTGACATCAGGTTGGATATAAACATGGCTTAGGAATAACTTGCTCATTCTTGCAATATGACATGCTAAAATAATTATGCATTTAACTTCGATAATCATAAATTGAGCACACTGTTACCCACAGAGAAAATTGCAGGTCTCTTGTGATATGTAGGAGGAGAGAGAAAAAAAAATAAAATAATATATATATATATATATATAGAAACACATACGAACATTCTGCTTTATAACATTAGTATATTAGCTCCGGCATGCTATGCTAGGCACTCGTAGGATTAAATTGGTCTCGTCTAAGGTTAATAATCTGTCGTTCAATAACATAACATTAGGTCAAAGACTCTCGCTGTACACACACTCAGCATATAAAGGATAATCACCAGGCTATTCAAATATATCTATCCGCTAGATCAACAAAGGATAGTTCTCATTGCAGGTTGGTTAGTCAAGTGAAGTAGGTAACTGCCAATCATAAAGAGTATAAAACCCACAAAAAGACCTGCAACCCTTATTTGTGATAGATGATCCACTATGTTGAATGGGCTAACTTGAAACACATAATGCGCCTTAGGAAAGGCAGGTAGTATATTGGCTAGTAGATTAACAATAAAAAAGGCAAAAACGAAAAAAACAACGGATTGCTGAGGCCTTATTAGGAGCAATCACACAATTGGGTGTTTCAACCTAGTCAGGGTGGCCGTCGTGGTGAGCGTTACTGGTGTTTAATCGCCAGTGTAATGTCACCAGTGGTGTACTAGGATGGCGAGCTGTATCTATATCTGGTAATGATCATTACACACGGTTAAGGCAGGGTTGAGCTCAAGAGGTATGCTAGACTATTGTCGGGTGGGGGAGGGGGAGCAACGCGGTCGAGAGGCCTTTTTGCTAAAGAAATGTAACCAACTAGCATTTAATTTAAGTAGCTTAATAGCCGTATCTTGGCTGTATAACAGGTAAGTATATTAAACAGTTGGATTGTTAAATCCGGCACAACACGGTGCAGTGTCCGACATATAACAGGCAAGCACAGTTCCACTCAGCGCGGCCTTGGGTCCGCACGGGGTTAAGTGTGACTCTTAAATTATGCATTTAACGAAAAAGAAAAACGAAAACAGAACAATACATATCAGGGTATAGTAGGCAGGGTAGCGTCCCTTTGGATATGAGGCGGCGGCTTTTCAGCTGGTCATCAGCGGGGTGAGGCCAGGGCGGTCTCAAGTCGTAGCTGTGATCCCAGAAGTTGAGGCTGGTACTCTGGGTATGAAGACACGAGTGGCTGCGGGGTCCCAGCTATGCGGGTTCAGGCCTGTCTGTGTTGCCTGGTTTAGTGAGTCCGGAGGGAGTCCCAGAGCCTGCAGGCATTTTGCCGCGTCCTGCTGGTCACGGACGGTGATGGTGGTGTCTTCCCTTGGAATTAAAAGCGTGCGAGCCTGGCCCCAGCGGTAGCTGGTGTTCTTCATGCGCAGGAGGGAGGTGAGCGGACGGAGTGTTCGTCTCCAGGCAAGTGTACCCCCAGAAAGGTCTGCAAAGAATCCGAGTGCCATTCCTTCGAAGTTGTAAGGTGTGTGTCCCCTGATAGCGGCCAGCAGCGCTGCCTTGTCTTTGTGGCACTGGAATTGTATCACTAGGTCACCCGGAGCTGAGGGAGGTGCTTTGGCCGATTTAGGGATTCTAAATATCCCGTCTAGTGGCACTGTCTTCGCCTGTTTTGGGGTCAGGATGGCTGTGAGGAGGCGCCTGGCAAAGTGGGGAAGTTCTTCTGCCGGTATGTTGTCCGACACCCCTCGAATTTTTAGATTCTTCTGTCTCCGTTTATCTTCCAGGGCATCAAATTTGCTTTCTTGTGCCCTGGTCAGTTGTCTGAGTTCCTCCACCTCCTGTCTCAGCTCCGTCAGCTGCCTGCCTTGCTCTCTCGAGGTGTTTTCCACAGCGCCAATGCGTCCTGTCAGGCCTCGCAGGTCCTCTCTTAACAAGGCCACATCCGCCGATATTTTCATTTGGAGGTTTGTGATCAGTTCTCTGATTGTGGGTAGCGTTGCCGGGGTTGTGTCGGGCGCAGGGCAAGCAGGTGCTGTGCGGATCGCCGGTGGTGCTTTCTGCGGTGTGCAGTCGGTTTCCTCCTCCTCCGATGCTCCGTCGGTGAAATCGGAGCAACCGCCATGGAGGGACGCCATTTTAGCCTCGTGTGTGCTGTAGGCCTGGCGCCAGAGGTCTCCAATGTCCATACCCTGTCTGGGTCTGTCAGGCTTTGGTTTTTTTGCTTTCCTGCCCATTGGGTGGCAGTTGGGGTCTCCCTGGTCTTTTCTGGGGTGTGGGTCCACCCTATTATTTGAGTTTTGTCGTCGGTATAGCCGGAGCTCGGAGGCCATGCGACTGTCTCCTTCGCTTGTCAGGCCACGCCCCCCTGGCACACTCTTTTTTTTTTTAAATTTGCATTTTATTGAGTTTTCTCACACAAAACACACTTGAATCACAGTATAAGAGGAATATGGTGTCATAGACAACGATTTAACAATTGCTTAATTCAGTCTATTCATATAGTATTACATCTATGTAGTACATCTGTGGGGGTTATGTCAGTAAGGGTCTTTGTGGGGACCAGTGTCAAAGATTGATATATGTATGAGTCGCTGTCGGTTAGGGGTCACGCCTCCTTACTGGGTCTGTTACATGGTGAAAGCGGGGTTTTAACATCAACTATATACATGGTATCTTGTCTGCGTTGCTCTTAAGCTTAGGGTAATTATTTCAATCATGTGGCTATTGGCCCTTTACGGTCTTACCCTCCCCCATCGAGCGAGGTTTGTATCCTGCATCGCATATAATGCCTGTCTGGAACCTGTGTGGATGCCGGGCAGGTCGTGTACCGGTCGTGTGGTGTACCCCACTCGTCGGGTGGAGAGTGTTAGCGTTTTGTGCTGGTCTTGGCCTTTTGGGCCGGCGCTGGGTTATTACTGGACCTTTGCAGGCTATGGAGGAATGCCACTTGATCTCCGTGGGGGGTTAATGTGATTGTTTCTCCGTCCTTTTGGGTGTTTAGGTAACCCTCTGCTCCCCATCTATATTTAATGCCCGCCTCTCTTAGTTGTTGTGCCACAGGTGCTAGTTGCCGTTTGTCCGCCAGCACTGCGAACGGGAGATCCCCATATATAGCTACAGTCGATCCCTGAAATCTGACACTTTTGAGCTCTCTAGAGCGTGACATTATAATGGACCTGGCTGCAGTGTCCTTAGTGACAGCTATAATGTCTCTAGGGGCTTCCTCTGGGGCGGTTGCGGCTTTTCTGATCCGGAACGCTGCAGTCACCAGCTCCGGGTTAGTGTCTCTTTTAGCTCCCATGTGGTGCAGCAGGCGGTGTAGGTAGGGCAGGAGTTCCTCGCCTGAGATCTGTTCTGGCACTCCTCGAAGTCTGATGTTCTTCCGTCTGTGCCTTGTTTCTAGCACTGTCACACTTCTGGTGAGTGTCTGGACTTGGTGGGTGAGCACTTGGATCTCCTTCTGTGCGGTCTGCAACTCTTGGTCTCTGGCTCTCTCTCTAGTTTCCCCGTCCGCAACTCGTGTGCGCAGGGTCCCTAGTTCCGCCTGTGTTGCTTTTAAATCAGCCTTCCAGACCTGCCTCATTTCCAAGAGGAGGTCCCTTATGTCCCTCTTGGTCACCGGTGAGGAGTCATCGTCGGAGCTCAGCTCACGGTTAGTGCAGCTTGCAGAGTTAGTGCCGGTGGTTTGTTCCGTCTCTTGTGATGCCTCCGAGGCCTCGCTGTCACTCAGCTCCGCAGGCGCCATCTTGGGAGCGACTCGTGGAGTAGGTCTCTCGAAGGAGAGCCTTATGTCGGGCATATTGCGGGATGTTTGCGTGAACGCTTTTTTATTTTTTCGCCCCATCATATCAGCTGGGTGGGGGGTCGTTGCTTGCTGCTTTTGGAGCTTTTTTAAGGGGTTTTGTTTTCTATTATTCGGTTTCTTCGGCGGAGCTCCGTCTCCTGGCACACTCTTTTAACCTGCACATTGACTTCCTGCTTCACTGGACACTGCTGTTAGGGGATATGGATTTACTTGAAAGATGAAAGCATAAATTAGAGAGAGATTAGCATAGAGTATGTGTTTTCGTATAGCTGCATCCTTTGATTTTCCCTCCAACACCATCTCTATCAGATACATGATGCTTGGGAGGTATGATTATTTGTGTTTTTGGTCGATAAGATTCTGTAATTAGGCCCATCATAATTGTCAGCACCAGGCCCACTGGGCTCTTAATCTGGCCCTGGCTCTGATGTCTATCCTCCATGCTTGTCAGGCTCTGCCCACCCCAGGTTTTTATTTTTTTAAATACATAGTATGGTCTGGACTAACAGCATGGCCAAGTGAGATGATGGCAGAGGCTCTGAATGTTCCTCTGTTGGGTTTGTCATTAAAGGTAATTTCTCACCATCTCTCCATTCACCTTGCGCACAGTATGTTTGGAGAGGCACTTAGCCACACTACAATCCATGTAGGATGAAGGTATTAGATGGCATTGGGGAGAGACATACAAATTGGTGAGGGAATCAGAGGGAGACACACACGTGGGTGAGGGGAGGCCAACAGAAACTTCTGACCTTGATGCCAAAAATCTCAAGTATACCTGTGTTTAGGACTTTCAGAGTCCGTGGACATTTACTTTGTAGGTGGTATTCAATTAATTTATTCTGTATTTATAGATACCTACCAATATTTGGAGCTCTGAATACAGAAAACAGGGTGTGGTAGGCCTGGATGGGGCATGGTACAAGTGGGCATATAGTGAAACAATGAACAATATGAACAAACAACACAAACAACACATGGGCTATCTGATCTGAGTACAGTTTGCACAGAGTAAGTGCATCTACTGATGTGTCCACTGTGCACTTATTGGGAAAATGTCTCTGGTAACCATAGAGAAGAACACCAGAATACAAATGACAGAACAAAAGCCCCAAACAGACTGTTTTGACAAATCCAGTGCTGTTGAGAGGTATGTTGTTATTTAAGAGTACCCTTCAAGTTATTGTAGCATAACCTTTAAGTTATTATATTTCATCCATGTTTTACTATAGTTATCATGTGTGGAGAAGTCACGTAATCCTACACAATCATCCATTTTAACTGGATTGGGATCTTTTAGTTTGTTTTCCAAAGAAAGAATAACAAATTGGGTATCATGTTCATTGGCCTTATATTGAGTTATCCTATCTTGAATAGACGCCATCTCTATAGGCTCCGCTACTACCGATCAAATCCAGTTAAATATCTCCATTTACTGACACCATCGAGCCAAACTTACCGGCTTATTAACACCTTGAAAGCAAGCTGAACCTGATCTTTCAGGCACCAAAGCAGCCTAAGCAGAGGCACAAAACTGTGGCCTACTACACACCGTCCATCCCGGACTTGGAGACGCTCCTGTCAGGATCGGGACAGGGATCCAACACGCAGAGTACAAAGTGTAGTAGGTACGTATACCGGACCTTAGAATGGCCGGACTTAACGTAAGGAGTAAGTAGAGAATGGTCAGAGGCAAGCCGAGGTCGAGGGAACGAGAAGACAGGTAAGCGAGAGACAAGCCGGGTCAAAGGATAACAGAGATAAGCAGAGTAATACAAACAAGCCGGGTCAGAACCAAAGAGACAATAGACATAAGAGCACTGAGTGACTAGACTGGCTAGCTCTATTAAATACCCCGGTTCTAGGAGGTAATCACACCCCCGACGAGTCCTGGTTCGTGTTCAGGGTTTGAGTGACAGATCGAGCCGGCTTGGCGTCATGACGTTGGCTACTGAGCGTCACGTCATAAAAGGGGGTGGATCCCTCGCGTCCGGCGTGTAACCGACCGGAGGGACCGCGAGGAACGGAGGAAACAGCCCTTCTGAACGGGAAAACGTCTAAGTCTCTCCTCTTATCAGAGGTAGAGACTACAGGTACCCTGACAGCTCCTCACCGTGCCTGAACGGAGGAGTCACGAGGCAATCCTGCATGAATAGCACCTACTCCAGCTGATGGTATGCCTGCAAAACGACGCAGCGCATACAAGCCGGGCACTGCCACTGCCAGCAGGGACATCAGGGAGATGCTTCAGCGGCCTGCGTACTCCGGGCCTGCTCTTGTGGCAGACGAACCTGGATTCATTCCCGCTCCAGAATCGGAGCAGCAGAGCCCAGATACCAGCAACTGACCCGGCGGCTAACCAGCCCTCCCCTACTGAATCCTCCAATGACTCAGCGTCCACGACCAAGCGTGATCTGAAGGATCTCCTGGCAGACATATGCAAACTGTTAGCTGCGGACATGAACCTTGTCAAGGCCGACATCAATCATGTCACAGACAGAATGCAAATGGCCAAGGAAAAGATTACAGATATTCAATCTAACCTGTCATCCCTCAGGGACTCAGTACAACAACTTAGAACTGACAACAAGGCACTAACAGAGCACATGACGTCTCTGAAAGATCGGCAGCGCCGTACTCATATTAAAATCCGGGTTACGGCGGTTACAGCTGAAGAACTGCCCACTATGTAAGGCAAAAGTAATGAATAATGGGGGTGCAACAGTAATCAACAGCACACAGAGATGTATACTTATTAGTATAACTGTAGAGCCTCTTGATCTTTCTGAAAAACCAATATAAAAACAATCATAGTATAATACTGTATAGCAGCAAGTATAGATCAATTAAAGAGGTAATGGGTCACTCACAAGCTGTCTCTGGCTATGATGGCAGTTGAATAATAAGCTTATTCAGGCTGTAAGCTTCACTCCTTGGGATTCTTATTCCTGGTACAGCATAAATACAAGGATATCCAACACGGTAAGAGTGAAAAAACTTTACTTGTATATAAAAAAAAAAACAGGTAACAGCAACGGAATAAGCTAATAAAAAAGATAAATAAGGGGGGGGTTGTGGCTTGGCTGCTGATGGAGTAGGATGCAGACGGAAGGAGCTCCTAGGCCCCAACCCACCAAAAACCCTGTACACGCAGCAAAAATCACAGATTTCATGCAGAAAACTAAACGAGGGGCTACCCCCAGACCACCGCATACACCCGCGAACCAGCTACCGGGACCGATGGACGACTACTTGTCCACCCTGCACACCCTAGGGGGACCGCGAGACCAAGGCAAGATGGCGCCCTCATCCCCGGGTTCAAGTAGCCGGACGGGCTCCACGCGGGGCTCCCCGAGAGTAGATGCACTCACACAAATGTCTGCGGACCTTGCAGCGATCTCAGCAAACATGCTTACCCGAGGTGACAAAATGGAACTGATAGCCGAGCTCAGATCCATTATCCGTGAAGAGATAGCGGCGGTGCGGAGGGACCTCGTGGTCGTGGAGCAACGGGTCGACGACCTAGAGGAACACCGCCTGCAAACTACCCACCACATGCAGGCAGCTGACCTGGCAGCATCAAGACAGGGCAATGGCATGTGCTGAGATGGCCTAACGACATCCCCCGCTTCCTGCGGGGTGTAGGTCTCCCGACCATACCGATCCCAAATTGGATCCTGGACTGCCCACCAGCCCGACCCAATGGCCCCACCGTCCCTGCTGAGAAACTCTCTGATGGCACATCGGGTCCGCGCCAGAGGCGGGGTGGACCAGCCGGCCCCGAAGAATAAGTTGAAGTCTAGTACGCACCGACCTCTGACTGCGGGGCCCCGATTGCTGAAGTGAGGTTGGCGGCAAGCAGCCCTCCCCCCATCACGAAGGCCCTGGAGCTCCCCAGGGACACGAACTGTCCACGCTGGTATGTTCTGCGCACCTGCCCCACACCTGTTGCCCACAATTGCACCCGGGGACTATACCCACTTGGGAGGGGAATGGACTTACATGGGAGCATTGCCAACATGGCGTAGGAACACTGGCTATCCCCCCCCCCACCACTAACGTCACCTGGGGCACAGCAAAAGCTTGGGTGGATGGGTCCACACTGGGGGTGGTGGAGACTCCCCGGGGGACGCAGGTCAATGCCATGACAGGAGGGCTACACATCCAACAGTGCGGTGTACTACAGGCCATGTGGGCCCAGAACTATCATGGGGAATGTTAGTAATTTAGCAATTTTAAAGGAGCCAGACAGAGGTAGCACCTCACCCTGACCGACCTTTCCCTCTCATACATCCACGGGGACCCAGGGGGGGACCTGGACCCTGGGGCCATGTCAGGTGTACGCACGGCGCAGCTAAAACTATGGTCGAACAATGTCTGGGGCTTAAACCTCCCAGAGAAACACGCCCAGCTGCTTCGCCTACTCTGGGCGGAGAGGGTGTCAGTAGCGTTCTTGCAGGAGACGCATTTCGTGAGCCGAGCCCAGCCAAAACTTGAGAACAACCGTTTCCCTCAGGGGTACTACGCGAGTCACCCAGATGCCAAGAAAACGGGTGTCGCGATCCTCTTCGCTCACTCGGTACCGTACCAACACAAGGAAACGCTCGCAGACCCAAGCGGGAGATACATATTCCTTAAGGGTTCTATCGCGGACCACGCATACACATTCGCATGTATATATAGCCCAAACCGAACGCAACACACGTTCCTAGCCAAAACACTGTCCAAACTAGAACGGTTTAGGGATGGCCTCCTGATACTGGCAGGGGACCTGAACATACCACTAGACCCCCGCCTAGACTCCTCGAGGAGCACCAGTGCCATTCCAGCACACTGCCTACACATGGCCAGGAAATCCCTGAACAGGGTGGGGCTGGTCGACTGCTGGAGGGCGGCCCACCCTGACGAGAGAGACTTTACCTACTATTCGTCTGTACACAAGCAGTACAGCCGCATAGATTATATTTTCATGCCACAGGAACACCTGACGCTCCTACACGACGCACACATAGGGATTATACGCCAGTCTGACCATGCCCCGTTATCGATACAAATGAGCTCCCCTTTATTTAAACCCGTTGAACGCCAATGGAAACTTAATGAGTCCATACTGACAGACTCTGCCGCACGCACCACGGCACAACAGTTTATCACCCAATACTTTGACACAAATGAAACTCCCGACATGCCCCCGCTGACGCTATGGGAAGCCCATAAATGTGTGCTCCGGGGACACTTTATATCCATAAGTACACAACACAAGAAAGACAAGGTGCTACACATCGCCGATCAGACGAGGAGGATTGCGGACCTCGAAAGCACCCATAAACAGACCCTGGAAGATGACACCTACCTAAGGCTGATGGAGACCCGCAGGGCGCTCAGGGACCACCTCTCCTAAGGACATCTACACATCCTGCGGAAATCAGCCAGGTTCTTCTACGAATATTCCAACAAGAGTGGAAGACTCCTGGCTAAGATGCTCCGGGCGAAGAGAAGGTCCCATCACATCCACAAGATCCACACACGAGATGGCCGGAACACCAGTATGCCCAAGGGAATAATGGAGGCCTTCAGAACCTATTACACAGACCTTTACAACTTAACGCAGGCCACACGGGAAGCCTCGGACCAGACCCAGCGCCGGAAAATCACTGACTATCTGTCACAAAATATTACCCGCAAGCTGACGCCAGAACTCGCGGAGGACGCTGACGCTGGAGGAACTTGCCACAGCACTGAAGAATTCAAAACCGCATCGGGCCCCGGCCCAGATGGCCTACCGCTCACGTATCTCTGGACGTTCCGGGACACGCTACTGCCGAAGCTCTTGGCGGGTCTGAACTCTATACGTGACGAAGGGTGCTTTCCCACGGATTCCCTAGCGGCCATAGTCACAGTCATCCCCAAAGAGGGTAAGGACCCCACCAACTGCGCAAGTTATAGGCCCATCTCATTACTGAACGCCGACTTGAAGCTATTCACCAAGGCCTTATCCCCAAGACTGGCCCGGTTCCTGCCGGACCTCGTCAACCCAGACCAGGTCGTTTTTTTTCCCGGGAAGAGAAGCCAGAGACAACACTATACGGGCACTTAATGTTATCCACGCCGCTAGAACATCTAACCGGGACGCCGTACTCCTATCGACAGACGCCGAAAAGGTGTTCGACCGAGTGGACTGGGTATTCATGACTGAAACGTTGCGGCATATGGGCTTCGGGCCATACATGCGCTCATGGGTCTCAGCATTATACACCACGCCGACAACGAGGATCCGAATCAATGGAGCCCTGACGAACTCCTTCCCCATCTGCAATGGGACCCGACAGGGCTGCCCCCTGTCCCCCCTCCTGTTTGCCCTCACCCTGGAACCATTCCTGGAGGCGGTCAGATGGGACGCTGGCATCACGGGGGTCCGTGTGGGCGGAGAGGAGCACCGGGTTGCGGCGTACGCGGACAACATGCTATTCTTCCTGGAGCAACCAATGATCTCTGTACCCAACCTGCTACGGGCGTTCGAGACCTACGGACGGATCTCCAACCTGAAATTAAATCTAGACAAGTCCGAAGCCATGTCGATAACACTGAATGAAGAACTCACCAATCACCTCAGCTCCCAATTCACCTTCTCCTGGTGTACGACAAAACTCCGCTACCTGGGCACCTGGTTGCCGAAAGACCTCTCCCAGCTATACCAGCTGAACTTCCTCCCCATCCTTTCGACCATACAACAAGACCTAGCACGGTGGTCAGGGCAATACATCACCTGGTTCAGCCGTATCAGTGCGGTTAAGATGAACATCTTACCAAGACTGCTTTATCTGTTTGCGACACTGCCCACGAGGATCCCACAGGCATTCTTCAGATCGGCAGCAACAGCCATTCGCAAGTTCGTGTGGAACCAGCGACCAACCCGCATCCGCAGGATGACCCTGGAACGCCCCAAGGCTGCAGGTGGAGTGGGACTGCCGTCCCTACTAGCCTACTACCAAGCCACACACCTGCACAGAATAGTAGACTGGCATGCCCACCCTAGCCCCAAACGCTGGGTGAAGATGGAGACAAAGCAGTCCCAGGGCACTATCCCATCCAGACTTTGGCTAGGAAGAACCACCTTTACGGAACTACAAACGGGCAACCCCATAATAGACGCTACACTGAAGGTCTGGTGCAACCTGCGCTACGCCCTACGACTGACAACCTCCCCCCTCACTCCCATCACCTACAATCCAGACCTGGCAGGGGGCCTCCCTCCGGCGGCCTTCAAACGCTTCCAAACAACAGACTGGATCTACCTACAACAATGGAGCATAGGGAGCGATCTCAGGCAGCTGGCGGATCTACTGAAGGACCAGCCACCCACACAGCTAGACACTTTCCACTACCACCAGGTAAAGTCGTACCACGCTCAACTACCAGGAAGGGCCCATCTGCACAGGCAGCTCACAGACTTTGAATAACTGTGCACAAATAGGAGACACATAGAACATGGCATCTCCCGCATGTACGTCACTCTCCTGGTGTCGGTGGACAGTGGCCCGCTAGGTTTCACGAGTAAATGGGAAAGAGAGACCGGAACCCAATTGACAGACCAAGACTGGGATAAAATATTCCTCCTCACACACAAATGTTCCATAAGCTCAAAGTTCCAAGAAACTAGTTATAAACTCCTGACACATTGGTACCAGACACCAGACGCCCTCAGACACATGCAAGTTGCTGCTACAGGCGAATGCTGGAGATGTGGCGTTGAGCCTGGTACTAACATACATATCTGGTGGTCCTGCCCACACATAACACCATACTGGCAGATGATCAATACAAAGATCAGGGAGATTACAGGATCAGAACACCCCCTCCAGCCCCTGACGATGTTTTTACACCACACGCCCACACGCACATATAAATACTCGCTCACCATACACCTGCTTACCGCAGCCAAAGCCCTCATACCCCAGCACTGGAAACGCCCAACGGTTCCCACATTTAGACAATGGGTAGATAAAGTGGAAAACATCTACAACATGGAAATCATGACCGCCTCCCTGCAAGAACGCTCGGACAAATGCGCTCTCAAATGGTACCCTTGGAAGTCATATATTTCGAAGGGGTCAGCATAGTACGCACCCCAAGGGCCTGCTGACCTGAGAGAACCGAATCGCAGCAGGGACCGAGGGGGGCTCACCCGGGCTTCCCACGCCCAACCCCTCCCGATCCCTTCCCCCACTCCACTAACCCCAACCCTAATAGCCCACCCCTCCCTTCCCGACCCCATAGGGTTTCCTGACAAGTAAGTAATATAAAATAGCATTGCCTACAATACCGGTTAACCTTATAGGGTCACATAGGATACGCTCAGCACATAATGCACTATGACTGCCTCCCCTCATTCTTGCTTTAGGATAAGAGCAGTCAGAGTAACCACCCCCAACAGCACTCTATAGTTAAGTTTAGCCTGTGTAAATATGTTTGACTATTGTGAAACCGTGACAGCATCTCTTTACTCTGATCAGAGCAGTTAACAAGTTATGCAGCAAGACTAGAATGCCATGCTCATAAGCACTAAAACTGAACTAGAGAAATTGAATATATAGCATACTTAATCAGTTACACGGTATACATGAACATCACCATAAGCAACGTATCATAGCACTGTTTAAACTACCGATTAGCCTTATGGGGTTACTTCTGCCACGCTCTGCACGTGATGCACAATGACGGCCTTCCCCCATGCTAGCGTTAGGATAAGAGCAGTCTAAGTAATCTCCCGCTACAGCACTCTACAGTTAAATTTAGCCTATGTAAATTTGTTTGACTATCGTGAAACCGTGACAGCCTCTCGTTACTCTAATCTAAGCAGTTACCCTGTTATGCAGCGAGTTGTAAAAGCCAGGCTTATAAGCACTAAAACAGAACCTGAGATGTTTAATATACGGTAGGCTTAATCAGTTACATGGTACACAAGAACATTACCGTTCAAGCATTCCCCAATTGCCTGTGTAGTTCTTAATTACTATAAAATTAGGCTGCCTCTAACAGGAGATGTTGCATTGTGTTTTATGATCCCAATTAGTGATGTCGCGAACGCAAATGTTCGTGTACCGGCTAACCGGGCGAACCGCCATAGACTTTGTAGCGGAACCCCTTTTTGGCTATCCCATTTATCGTTTTATTTGTTGGCACTGCTGAGGTTTTACATGCCTGGATTATACATAGTGACTTTGCACCAGCTATAGACATACTTTGTTCGGCATACGAACAAAGTACCAAACAAACGGACCACCCTGATGTATATTATGCATGTAATTTACCTCCCTGTTCGGTTCTTTTATTCCCTTGGTTCATACGAATGTACTGCATGTCTCCTGGGTGGCCGCCATTTCGTTAGCCGAACACGTGGTGGCGGCCATCTTAAACTCCCGAACAGCGGTGTTTGATCGTTGAGTGTCTGGAACTCAAAACGGACACTCGACTAACCGAACACCGCTAAGACCTCCAGGACGGCAGAAAGTACCGAAAGGAACCCACGAACGGGCCGTCGTTCGGTAGGATGAATCCCACGAATTAGGGGATTCATCCGGTTACCGACCCCAAGGTGTGTGATATAGTATTTCGGGAGTTTTGGGGCTCGAACAGAGACCGACCGCAGGGCCAGATTTTATGGAACTATTTTCGGCCTCTTTTTCCATGCGGTCGGTCAAAACTTTACCTTCCTATAACTCCCGAACCCCTGGTCTGATCTGGGTGATTTTTGAATATGTTTCTCACCCAGATCAGGGCTACCAGGGGGTACCATATTTAAATGTATAGCATACATATTTGGGGTACATCCAGAAAGTGGGGAAAAATATGTACAGTATAATCTGTTAAGCCAAGGGGAGGAGATGTGAGGGAGGTAACAACTCTATGATTGGTGCAATGTGTAATTACTGTAAATCCCTCCCTTGCATGGGAGAATCTCATAAAAGCAGGAATGTTGCCAATAAATGCCAGTTCTACTTCTGATACTGTGCGTCGTCCAGTTATTGGGAAAGGTGATGGGATATCTGTGGATTATATTGCTGATCGTGTTATTTATCCTGTTGGATTTGTATTTGTTCCTGCATCCTCTGGACATATTGGTGGAGTTCAGCTGTGGGAAATCAGCTCTCCGCTACAGACTTCAATGGGCAGGTGAATTTTAAAACCCATACCTCACTTGGCAGATATGGATTGACACCTATCCTAAGGATCCCTGATACACACTGACACAGAGCAGAATAGGGACTGTTCCCCCTACATAGGGTCACTTGGCAGATATGGATTGACACCTGTCCTCAGGGACCCGGAAATACACTGGGGGGGGACCTACTGTCCTCCCCCCGCCCCCAACCCTGCGTGGTGGGTGGGGGCCATAAAAATAATGAGGGGGGGACCTACTGTCCTCCCCCCAGCTGCGTGGTGGGTGGGGGCCATAAATCACAATGGGGGGAGGACTTACTGTCCTCACCCCTCCCCCAGCCCTGCGCGGTGCGTGGGGGCCATAAAAATAATGAGGGGGACCTACTGTCCTCCCCCCGACCCCCACCCCTGCGCGGTGGGTGGGGGCCATAAATCACAATGGGGAGGACCTACTGTCCTCCCCCCGCCCCCACCCCTGCGTGGTGGGTGGGGGCCATAAAAATAATGAGGGGGGACCTACTGTCCTCCCCCTGGCCCCCACCCCTGCGCGGTGTGTGGGGGCCATAAATCACAATGGGGGAGGACCTACTGTCCCGCCCCCACCCCTGCGCGGTGCGTGGGGGCCATAAAAATAATGAGGGGGGGACCTACTGTCCTCCCCCCCGACCCCCACCCCTGCGCGGTGGGTGGGGGCCATAAAGCACAATGGGGGAGGACCAACTGTCCTCCCCCCGCCCCCACCCCTGCGTGGTGGGTGAGGGCCATAAAAATAATGAGACAGGGACCTACTGTCCTCCCCCCGGCCCCCACCCCTTCACGGTGGGTGGGGGCCATAAATCACAGTGGGGGGAGGACCTACTGTCCTTCCCCTGCCCCCACCCCTGCGCGGTGGGTGGGGGCCATAAAAATAAAGAGGGGGGACCTACTGTCCTCCCCCCCTGACCCCCACCCCTGTGCGGTGGGTGGGGGCCCTAAAAAAAACAATAAGGGGGGACCTACTGTCCCCCCACAGCCCCCACCCCTGAATGGTGGGTGGGGGCCCTAAATAAAAATTCCCCACCCCCAATCAAAGGTGACTAGGGGTTACACGCTGTGTAAAATGACAAAGAGAACTCTGATTGGTGGGCTTGGAATCTAACCAATCAGAGTGTTCTGTGGCATTTTACACAGCGTGGGAAAGTTCTTTGGAATTTTCCCACGCTGTGTAAAATGACAAAGAGAACTCTGATTGGTGGGCTTGGAATCTAACCAATCAGAGTGTTCTGTGTCATTTTACACAGCGTGGGAAAGTTCTTTAGAATTTTCCCACGCTGTGTAAAATGACAAAGAGCACTCTGATTGGCTTAAAATGACAAAGAGCACTCTGATTGCTGACTGTGAGGTACAGGGTCAAAGTTTACTCAATGATATAGAATAGGGGGCATACCGAACATCGCATGTGTTCGCCTGCGGTGGCGAACGCGAACATGCTATGTTCGCCAGGAAGTATTCGCCAGCGAACCGTTCGGGACATCACTAATCCCAATCTGTATGAAAAATGTACATCCCCTCTTCTTTATTCTGTATCCCATTTAACAAATGCCTCAATAAAAGAAAGATTGACAAAAAAAAAAAAGATAAATAAAAGTCCACAAACACTAACGCGTTTAAACCTGGATCGGTCTTTTTCAAAGTGTAGGTTGGACTCTTCTCCATAATAGTTTTTATTCCGTCCTCCCGGAAATCGAATATCGCGCCATTTTCGTGCTCCATAGTAATTTCCGCATTCGTATAGTTGCGTTCAGCGTGATGACGGCAATTGACGTGATTATGTCATGACGGCATATCGGAGATTGCCGCTTGCCTACTCTCACGGACAAACCTTGCCGGAAGTTTATGTAAAGCCATATTGGAATAGGGCAGGATCGTCCATAGCATTTATATAAAACAAAGTCTTTGTACAATAGGATATTCCTCTGTTTAAAACATGTTATGCATAATATATAAATAAGAAAAAACATAGTTAGTAACTTGTTCAATGAATTTTAGTCATAGCATCAATATTCATACAGTCATAGATTCATAATACAAGGAGAAAAATTATCTTTTAAAAGAGCAAGTGAATCTTTTAACCCCTTAAGGACCAAACTTCTGGAATAAAAGGGAATCATGACATGTCACACATGTCATGTGTCCTTAAGGGGTTAAAGGGATAAAGGATATGAGGGTGGTAATCTAGATCGAAAACAAAGGGGAAAATAATATACATCCAATATATAAAATATGGAATATATATAAAAATAAGAAAATATAAAAAATATGGAATATTGTAGTACATATGGAACATCCATATACAAAATATAGAATATATATATATATATATATATATATATATATGTTTATATATTGTGATCCCTGTTTGCAAATAGCACGGTCCTCTAGGGTAAACAACAGGCACAGTCCTTTTATTTTCATATAATCCAGGCACTTTATATACAACTCCACACAGGAGACAGCAGCAAATGAAAACATAAATATAACACAAATCCCAATAAACAAAAACCTAGCTCGTCTGAGCACTTACTAACATCAGGTTCCCTATCTATCAGGGGTTAAACTAGAACAAAACAATATTGGTTTCACCAACCTAGTGTCTTTGTCAGCTCTCTGCATTCCGGTGCTTAGTCAGCCTGTTGCTTTCCTTTCTACACTCCCAGTGCTCCAAGCCAGCCTTAACTGCTTTCCTTTCTGCACTCCCAGTGCTCCAAGCCAGCCTTGACTGCTTCCTTCTGTGCTCCCAGTGCTCCAAGCCAGCCTTGACTGCTTTCCTTTTGCACTCCCATTGCTCAGTCTCCTTGACTCTCTCATTGAAGAGAACAGCCTCTCTCCTACCTGCTTCCAGGGAGGAAGCCAGCAATCCCCCTTTACCTGCCTAGCAGCTTACCACACATACAACACGTACTTCCTCTGGGGTTAAATGTTAAAGGCCTCTCTGCCTTCACTTAATCACAATATATATATATATATATATATATAGGAATGATGTGAATGGGATAATTATATAAGTGCGGACATCTCGAAATCGACGTTGAGTCCATTGGGAGACAAAGTGTCTAAATTAAATATCCACTTAATCTCACAACAGCTCAACGCCGATTCCAGACTACTGCCTCTACAATGGTTTTGGATCCACTGGATGCCACAAAATTGGAGTCCAGTGGGGTTTCCACCGTGGCAATTTAAAAAATGGAGTGATACATTATGGTTTAAAAAACCTCCCCTAAGGGGGCGTGGCCTGACTGCCGACAGAGATGGACGCTTAGAGTCAGAGCTCCGCACCCGAGGCTCCAAATAAGCACTGCCAACGGCACCAACCCACTTCAAAAGCACCAGAACCGAACCCTAACGACCTCCTAAACACTTACCTACGGATGTCAACCCGCAAACATAAAAAAAAAGGCCCCAAATAAGCCATTTCAGTGGCCGACATGCTCACAACCCCGCGAGCGTCTTCACGTGGCATCATGGAGGACACGAGCACCGGCAATAGAACCGGAGATACCAGCCCTCGTGTCGCCTCCACAGCGGCGGGCAAAACCCCAGAGGCATCATCCAGTGCCATCCTTCAATCACTCGCAGAAGTGAAGGGATACCTGGCGGCAGAAATTGCACGAACTGCAGAGGAAGTCAAGGCGAAATTGCCGCAATTGGCGCCCGCACGACAGAAACAGAACACAGAGTGGCACGACTAGTCACAGCACAGAATACTACCACTTCACTCACTAATGTACTCCAACAAAAAATCACCGACCTGGAGGTCGAAATGGAAGACATTTCCAACAGATCACGACGCAATAACCTACGCGTCCGAGGTCTGCCTGAAAAGGTGAAAGAAGACGATATAGAAAATGTGCTGGTCCAACTCTTCCAGCTCCACTTACCAAATATGCCTGACCACATGTGGCAAATCGACAGAGCACACAGGGCTCTCAGAGCGAGAGGCCCAGACACAAGCCCGCCAAGGGATGTCATTATAAAATGGCACTACTTCAAGACAAAGGACGCCATCTTGAAAAGCAGCAGAGCACAGACGTTCAAATTCGAGGGAAGAGAAATCCAACTATACCAGGACATTGCCCCGGCCACCCTCCTACGTAGACGAGCATGGAAGCCGGTCACGGAATTACTGAGACAGAAAGGGATCAGATTCGCATGGGGATATCCCTTCAAGATACTGATTTTTCAAGGCCCCACGCCGGCGATCTTACTACCCACAACGGATGTCCGAGCTTTCCTAACGGACTTAGGCATATCGGTGCCGGATGACCTCCAACTTCCAGCGAACGGCATCCCAGAACTGACACCCCTGCCGGACAGCTGGGAGGAACAACACCATCGACCACGCTGAAACCAAGGACATACCGTAATGTATACCATAAAGTATACATATAATGTTGGTTTGAGGCCGGCTTAGGCGCTAGATAGTTTTTTAACGGCGCATCTAAACGCAAATAGGCCTAAATGGGAACCCCATAACATTGTGTTACTAAATGTTCATACTGGTGTAATATTGTTAAATAATCCTGGGGATGGGGGGAGAGGGAACTGTATAAATCTTTTGACCATTGTACTGCTTAATTGATTGTAATATGTCCTGTGTTTAACTATGGTTTTAGTTGTGTGGGAAGGGGGCAGGAGACGGAAAAATCTCAACCAAATTGATCCATGATATTCATAACGTGTCACGATAACAGCGGAACTTTCGGGTCACGGGACCTGGGATTCCCGCTCAAACGTGACGAACTCCCCACAGAGAGCCTCTGGCCTAAGGCACCCTAAGACACAGGGATCAAGAAAATAGATCAGCGCTACAGGTGGGGTCCCGCATACGCTCCCGGACGGGACGCGACCCACATAGGCATGAACTTAAGCACGGGACAGGGTCAGAACTTACTTATTCAACCCCAGAGAGCATAAACACCCCCGACCTGTGTAAAAATGTGATAGGAGGCCGTTAACCCGATATGCCCTCAACCCGATAGGGACAAACCACGAAGGACATGGATATTAGCCCCAAAACACCCACTAAACAATAAAGCCGCCCCTTGCCCGCGAAGCAATATAAAAGACACACAGAAAACCAACGCTTAATAGATTAAATTGATAAAAAAAAAAAAAAGGTCAAAACAAACGAGCAACCAAAAGACCATGATACACCATGGGTCGCCCTCCCCTACACTCCCAGGAGACACAGGTTGATTTTATTTTGTATATGAGCCTCGCCAGGGTGCATATCGGCTGAGCTTCCCCCCCGTTAGAGGAGATACCCTCAGCGCGGTGGACACCCACCCCCTATAGCTCCTGGCAACTGATAAGACCCGGATATTTTAATTGTACTGTTTTATTGTTTATAATCTGTTTGTAAAAGTTTGCGCACTTAGTGAACTTAGCGCACTCACGCTATTGTATAGCTTGCGTATTTAACGTGCACTTCTACCTTTCTTTAGGTGATACACCTAGTGATATCCCTTACCCCCTCCCCCCCCCATTCTGGAAAGCACTAGACAGGAGATAACAAACTACTTCCTCACTAATGATACCCCAGACATATCACCTACGACACTGTGGGCGGCCCACAAGCCCGTAATCAGGGGCCACCTCATAAAGCTAGCCACACACTATAAAAGGAAAAAATATGAGAGACTAACAGACCTCCTAAAACAACTTCGAAAAGCCGAAATGCGAAACAAACAGACGGCCACTCCATCCACGACGAAAGACTTACAAGACATAAGACGCATGATTAGGGAGTTAATGGTGGACGAAGTCAGCAATGACATACGCCACACAAAAAGGCTCTTTTATGAGAAGTCCAATAAAATGGACACCCTCTTAGCAAGAGCCTTAAGACCCAAAACTCTCAAGACTACAACTATGGCAGTCAGAAACAAGCAGGGAACAATTCTCACCAACCCGGAGGACATCAACATAGAATTCACACACTTCTACACTGATCTATACAACCACGCACCTACACTAACCGAGACCAATGAAGACTACATGGGAGAGGTTAGGACGTTTCTAACTAAAGCCCAACTCAGGAGGCTCCCCGCCAACCTAACGGGACCGCTGGGAGCCCCCATAGAGATGGAGGAAGTCGTCATGGCCGTCACTGGACTTAAGGGCGCTAAGGCCCCGGGGCCGGACGGCTTTGACGGCACATACTACAAAACCTTCAAAGAACAACTCACCCCATTCCTAACCAAAATGTACAAAAAGTGGACAGAAGGAGAAACACCACACCAGGACCTCATGACAGCAGACATTACCCTTATTCCTAAACCAGATAGAGACCACACCTACATCTCCAACTATCGGCCCACATCACTTATCAACTTCGACGTCAAAACCTACGCTAAACTGCTGGCCAATCGACTTAACCCACTGCTCACCAGATTCATACATGCGGACCAAGTGGGCTTCGTACCCACTAGGCAGCTGTATGAAAATACACGAAGGGCAGTGGACCTCATATGGAAGGCAAGAAGTAAGCAAACGCCTTCTCTGCTCCTCTCTCTGGATGCAGAGAAGGCGTTTGACAGGATCCTATGGCCGTATCTATTCACGCTACTCCGACACATGCAATTACCAGACACATTCCTTACAGCAGTGCACGCCTTATATGTAAACCCCAGAGCACAGACACTAGTGCAGGGAACGGCACCACGCCCCTTTACACTTAAAAACGGCACACGTCAGGGATGCCCGTTATCCCCCCTGCTATTTATCCTGGCCTTAGAGCCCTTATTGACACTTATCAGGGAACACCCAAGAATACAAGGCATCCGAGTGGCGACGGAAGAGTTTAAAGTGTCAGCGTATGCCGACGACATATTACTGACCCTTACTGAACCTAAAGAATCTGTACCACACCTACTAACGCTGCTAGATGAATACAAACGCGTCTCGGGATACAAAATAAATGTAGATAAGTCAGTAGGCATGCCCATTGGAATCCCCGATTCGGACGCCACGGAGTTGGCCCAAACCCATGGACTAAATATCACACAACGACCTATCAAATACCTAGGGGTCGCACTCCCGCCCAACACCGACGACATATATGCAACCAATCACCAACGCCTAATGGCCACGCTAATCAAAGACCTAGCCCAGTGGAACAACAAACCCATCTCGTGGATAGGAAGGCTGCACAGCGTAAAAATGAACTTACTACCCCGCCTCCTGTTCCTCTTCCAGGCACTTCCGACGAAGGTCACTAAAAGCGATCTCAAGCCACTACAAACGGCAATAGACGACTTCGTCTGGGCCGGGAAGAGGCACAGGATAGCGAGACAAACACTGTACACACCCAAAAGCAGAGGGGGCCTGGGCCTCCCCAACCTTCATGCCTACTACCTGTCAGCACAACTGGCGCAAATAATAGAATGGCACTCACCACCCGACATTCACAGATGGGTTGACTTAGAAACACTACTCATGGGTTCCGACCTCCCGCAGTACTGGATCTGGGTTCCAAGACAAGATAGACCGCCAATATCCACAACATGCCCAGCAATCCTAAACTCCATCAGGATCTGGGATTATGCTGCCCACAAATATGCCCTCACTCACCCCACCTCGCCGCTCACACCGTACCTACGCAACAAAGCGTTCCCACCGGGCTTAACAGCCAGAGATTTCAAAAACATAGAAAACACGGGCATCCAGAGATACTACCAATTGTATCAAAATGGTTCAATCAGATCTTTTGAGGACCTCAAGACACTGGCCCCGCTGACTACCAAAGATTATTTTCGCTACATGCAGCTTCGGGACTTTGCAGGAAGCGCGCAAGTTAGGACAGCAGCACACACTAAGCCCACCTTTTATGAAGCCCTTTGCGCAGCAGAAGGACCACGTACCGGCCTCATCACCCGCCTCTACACCCAGCTTAGCGCCCCATCAGATAAAACATACACTCCCACATATGTCACGCAATGGGAAAACGATCTACAGCAAACACTGGAGGGCGGTGAATGGCAGGATATATGGGAAGCATCGACAAAAACATCCATCTGTGTAATTCACCAAGAACAGTGCTACAAGACACTCATGAGGTGGTATACCACACCAGTTAAACTATTCCGCATGGGTAAAACAACCACCGACACATGCTGGAGGGGCTGCGGGGAGAAAGGAACATACATACACATGTGGTGGACCTGCCCCAAAGTAACGACCTACTGGGAAGACATAGCCCAACTGCTGACGACGGTAATAAACAAACCAATCAGACCAGATCCTTGGGCTTTCTTAATAGCCCGACCCATTGACAATTTACCCAGTAAAGAACAGAAATTGCTCAATAAAATTACACTGGCCGCCAGAAGAGCCATGGCTCAACACTGGCTACAAATGGACTTGCCTCAAATGACCGATGTTATCCGAAATGTCAAGGAGGCCCACCTCATGGATAGACTGACTGCTCAAGTTAGGGATACCTACCCACTTTTCATCAAAATCTGGGAACCATGGGAAGATTACACCAACCGTTGACATTACAGTGACTGACCAGACCTATATACTCTACGACTCGACAGACGAGGCCCGCCCGGGCGGCTCGCCGTGAGCCGGATGTACCCTATACCCACCCCCAATCCCACTCCTCCCCCTCTCACGCCCCCCCACTATACTGGCCTTCTCACAGGCCACTCTTTAGAATTGCCTATGCTAATAGAGCATGTGTGATGAGTGCTTTAAATGATCTGCATACCCTCTGTCAAACAAAATGTACGAAGCTACTGAGATAATAACCCTATTCCATCTAAACTTAAGTGCGGATGTATGTGTATACCTGCGCATATCAACACACCAAAATAACCCCCGTGACCACCTTTAACATATCAGATATGCATACAGCACATGATGTATCATCCTGCTCTCGCCCTACCTAGAATCCGTACAATAAAACATAGACAAGAGAGACCATTAGGTAGACTTATGCACCAAGATAGGTGTAAGCTTGAACCAATGCGATCAACGGAGGTAATCAACTTTCCATGACCTTATGTGATAAGGAGCCTGAATGAACTTGTCGAAAACATAGCACCTCCACGTACTCTATTTAAACAAACAAAAAAAAAAAATGTACTGTGTATGTCTTGTTATATACCCTATTGTATTGAATGTTATTGTATTGCAAGAGGATTGCCTTTGGGGTACCTCATATGCACGTGTTACTCCAAAAATAAAGAAATAAAAAAAAAAAAAAAAAAAACTCCCCTAATAGTATAAATATGCTCACATATCCTTGTTTTTAGACATCTGGATGTTTTTCCAACATATTGTAATCCACAAGGACACGTGAGCAAATAGACCACATATTTGGAATGACGTGATAAGTGAATTAATTGGTTGTATTTTTCCTCCCATCCGAGGTTTAAAAGTATCTACTTTTTTATTTTTGTATTTCCAGTTTTTACATCCCACACATTCTCCACAGTGGTGGAACCCTTTATTAGTCTTCCTATATGTATTGAAAAAGTTAGTATTCGGTACATCAATATAGCTCGAAGTAAGTATTTGTCTCAGGTGTTTTGCTCCTCTAAATACTACTTTTGGGTTATCTTCCAAAAAACGGTTGTATTTCTTGATCTTTTTGGAGAATATGCCAGTTTCTATTTCAAATATGTTTTAGTTGTTTAGTTGTGTGCACATGAGTAACAGTAAACCTTAGTGCGCCACAACAGCGTCATCATGGTGTGTTAATAAACATTTGCATTACAGGTTGTGGAATTTGATTATCAGGCACATTTTTTTTTTGGTTAGTGATTACAAGATTGCAACAACATTGATGCTCTATTTGGTTAAACTTTAAAGTATGCAAGGTAGCTTTGATACAAAAAGAAAAAACACGTTTAGCTCAGCGTTGAGTCTACAGTAAGATTAAGGTAAAGCACAGTTATTAATTGCGGAACAGGAGCTAGGTTCCTAACAGTGAAACAAGCTGTGTTACTTAAGTGTCCGAGAGTGTCTCTTAGCCCACGCCAGCAGCTGGTATGGCTTTGTCCCCCAGAGTGGCATTTTCGGTGGTGCTTGAAGGTGTTGCCCTCAGGTCGTCGCCGTTTTCCCCAGCCAGGGCTTGTGTTCGATGGCCGCAGGAGTGAGAGGGGCATGCTTTGCTTTGGTGGGTTCGCCGTTTATTTTGGGTGTTCCCGCTGTGTCCCGATTTCCCGCCTCTTTGGCTCCGGTCCTTTATGAGAGCCCTTGCCTTTTGTCCATGAAGCCTCCGAATCTCGGTGGTCGGCTTGTGGGCCCGCGGGTTCTCCTCATCCCGGGCGTCCCCACGGGTGTATGGACGGCATGGAGTAGACTCCTGGTAGGCTTCCAGCCCAGAAGAGTATCGGGCAGTCTGGATAGTAGCTTCGGTTACCCTCTTGGCAGGAGATGCTGTTGGGAGAGATTTTACTTCGAGTCTGTGCCAGAACGCTTGGCAGATTGCGTCAAATTTGCTTTCAAAAGCTTCTCTCCACTTTTGAGCCGTTTGGCCCAGGTTACTCTGCTTCGCTTGCAGCTCGGCGGCCATCTTGGTATCGCCATGCTCGCTGTTTCTGTGCCGCTCAGGATCCGCTGGAGATAGGTCTGTTGCTGCATGGTGTTGCTTCATTCCAGCGGGGACCGGGATATCCCCCACCGGTTCTGAGGGGGGGCGACGGGGCTCCAGTGTTGCTTTGGGCACGTTTTCTCCGCCTGGGGATCGGCCGCCTCCCCCAGACAACAGGCCGCGCGCCTTTGAGTGTCACCAGGCCTTGGACATGGTTTGCCAGTCGGAGCACTAACAAGCTTATCGGGGTCCGTGTGGCTGTGGGTATGTCTCGCTTGGGGTTTTTAGTCGTGGTACCCACTTACAAAACGCACAATTCCCTTCAGCTAGTCTCAGGGTTGCTGGAGCTCCAGGCAAACACGTCCGGCCAGTTCGAGAGTCAGGCCCCGCCCCCCTATGATCTTTACTTTAGTTAAATATCAATGGTATTTTCACTTTATCTCCTATATTAGTTTTTGGTTTATAAGTAAGTAGAGTTTCTCTCTACTTCTCTAATTTTTTGGAGTTCATCATTTAGGTGGTCTATTTAATATCCGCGATCTAAGAATTGTTTTTTGAGGATATCTGCTTGGTTGTTAAACAGCCTTATCAACCTGAGAAACTGACCTGTAGGAATGTTTTCCAACCAAGGTCAGAAATGACAACTCTCTTTATGAATGTAACTATTTACATCTACTTTTTTTTTTTAAAGTGTACATGTTTTAACTATATTATCCTCTATATAAATTTCTAGATCTAACAAAATTGATTTCTCTTTGCTAATTTCTTGAGTTAAATGTATATTCCATGTATTATTGTTTATAAAGTTTTAAAAATCTTAAACTAAAGGTTCTTCTCCCTTCCAGATAAAAAATATGTAATCGATATATCTTTTGTAAAGGACCAGGTTCATGTCAGGGTACCTGTAGTCTCTACCTCAGAGGAGGTGAGAGACTTAGACGTTTATCCTCCCAGAGGGGTTGTTTCTTCCGTTCCTCGCGGTTCTCTCGGCCATTTACAAGCCGACCGCGAGGGATCCATTTCCTTATGTGACGCGACGCTCAGTAGTCGACGTCATGACGCCAACCCGGGTCGACCTGTCAGTCAAGTCCCGAGCACTAATCAGGACTCGTCGGGGGCGTGATTACCCTCTAGAATCAAGGTATAAAGTAAGGCTTTCGGCATCTGCTCATTGCCCTGTCGTGGTTCTAGCCTGTCTAGTCACTCAGTGCTCTTGTATTCTAGTTGTCTCTTTGGTTCTGACCCGGCTTGTTTGTTCTACCCTGTTTATCTCTGTTACCCTTTGACTCGGCTTGTCTCTCGCTTACCTGTCCTCTCGTTCCCTCGACCTCGGCTTGTTCCTAGACCATTCTCTACTTACTCCTTACGTTAAGTCCGGCCATTCTAAGGTCCGGTATACGTACCTACCACCTGTTTGTACTCTGCGTGTTGGATCCCTGTCCCGATCCTGACATTACGACAGGGCCAATGGATCCTGCAGGTACAAACACTCAGGTTGGTCCTTCTGACTCTAGGTTCGACGCCATGGATCACAGAATGGACCAGATGGCTCTAGCACTACAGGCGTTACTATCTCGTTCTAGTAATCAACCAGAGGAGATGCGTAATACTTCTATC
Source organism: Pelobates fuscus (assembly GCF_036172605.1). NCBI lineage: Eukaryota > Metazoa > Chordata > Amphibia > Anura > Pelobatidae > Pelobates > Pelobates fuscus. The sequence continues at coordinate 70,866,009 of NC_086319.1, forward strand.
TCTCCTGTGAGTTCAGGTCTAGAGGTAGCCACTGTAGGTGCTTCTTCCCGTATCACTCCACCTGTACGTTATGGTGGTTCTCCAGAGAAGTGTCGTGGTTTCTTAAATCAAATAGGTATCCATTTCGAATTACAACCCCGCTCCTATCCTACAGATAGGGCGAAGGTTGGATTTATTATCACATTACTTGTTGAGAAAGCTTTGAGATGGGCCAATCCATTGTGGGAAAATGATAATCCGTTAGTATATAATTATAATGCCTTTGTAGCTGCTTTCAGAAGAACTTTTGACCCTCCAGGTAGAAAGGTCAATGCAGCTAGATTACTGTTGCGCCTTAGACAAGAAAACCGAACACTTGTGGATTATGCACTAGAGTTCAGGTCCTTGGCGGCAGAGGTTAAGTGGAATGAACAGGCTTATATAGATGTATTTTTAAACGGGTTATCAGACATAATCCTTGACGAGGTTGCTACTAGAGAGCTTCCTGAAAATTTGGAGGATTTAATTTATTTTATTTCTCGCATTGACGAACGTTTAAGAGAGAGGCAGAACACTCGAGAGAGAAACCGTAGACCTTCCTTTAAACTAGCTCCTTCATCTCAAAGTTCTGAATCCACAACCTCACTTTTTCCAGAACCTATGCAGATAGGCAATACTCGCCTCTCAGAAGAGGAGAGACCGTACAGGAGAAGGGAGGGGTTGTGTATGTACTGTGGAGTCAGAGGTCATTTACGCCTAAATTGTCCTAATCGCTCGGGAAACGCTCGCACCTAAGTTTCTCTAGAGGACAGGCCTTGGGTGTTTCTATTTTGTCCTCTAATCTTAATTATAAAGATCACAGGCTTCTGCTACCCGTTTCTTTAACTTGGGAGAAGGGAGTACTAGAAACTATGGCATTGATAGATTCCGGAGCTGCTGAGAGCTTTATCGACCAAGTTTTTGTTACCAAACACGCTATCCCATCCCAGTTAAGGGAGACACCCTTGGCCGTTGAGGCCATAGATGGTAGACCTTTAGTTGAGCCTGTTATTTTCCGTGAAACCATACCCGTTAAATTAACTGTTGGTATCTTACACGAGGAAGACATATCTTTATTGCTTATTTCTTCTCCTTCTGTTCCCATAGTCCTGGGGTACCCTTGGTTAAAAAAACATAACCCTATTATTGATTGGGAATTAGGGGAGATAATCTCATGGGGTCAGGGTTGTCAGGACAGGTGCTTACGGACAGTGTCACCGCTTTGCGCAGTTAACACACCGATTAATTCTACCTACTCTACAGAGGTACAAATACCGCCCCTGTACCTGGATTTAAAGGCAGTATTTGACAAAAAGAATGCTGATACTTTTCCTCCACACAGGTCTTTTGATTGTAAGATGAATCTACTACCTGGTACTATGCCCCCCAGGGGTAATGTATATCCTTTGTCCACTAAAGAGAACTTAGTCTTAGAGGAGTATATTCGTGAGAACCTTGAAAAAGGATTCATTAGGAGATCCTCCTCTCCTGCCGGGGCTGGGTTATTTTTGTTAAAAAGAAGGATGGTACACTAAGACCTTGCATTGATTATCGAGGTTTGAACAAAATAACCATTAGAAATGCCTACCCAATTCCTTTGATTACCGAGCTCTTTGATCGTCTAAAAGGCTCCAAGATTTTCACCAAGTTAGATCTCAGAGGGGCGTATAACTTGGTGAGAATTCAGCAGGGACACGAGTGGATGACGGCGTTCAATACCCGCTATGGGCACTATGAATACACAGTAATGCCTTTTGGCCTCTGTAATGCACCGGCAGTATTTCAGGACCTGATAAATGAAGTTCTTAGGGAATTTCAACATGACTGCGTTATTGTATATCTGGATGATATACTTATACACTCTAGAGAGATTGAGACTCACCACAGACAAGTCAGAAGGGTATTGCGCAAGCTTCTTCAACATGGCCTGTACTTCAAATTGGGAAAATGCCGCTTTGACCAATCCCAGATAAACTTTCTTGGTTATGTGATTTCTGGGGAAGGGTTTAAGATGGACCCGGATAAGCTCCAGTCCATTTTGGATTGGCCTTTACCCAGGGGCCTCAAGGCCATTCAGAGGTTTATTGGATTCTCCAACTATTATAGGCGCTTCATTAAGGGTTACTCTTCAATTATAGCTCCTATTACCAATATGACCAGACAGGGGGCTGACAGTAAGAACTGGTCTACTGAAGCCCTTCTTGCCTTCAAAACACTCAAGGAACTGTTTGCTTCTGCACCAATTTTAGTTCACCCTGATACGACTCTGCCTTTCCTACTCGAGGTAGACGCCTCAGAGACAGGTATAGGTGCTATCCTGTCCCAAAGGTTAGGTGTGGATAAGCCCTTACATCCATATGGTTTTTTTTTCCAAGAAACTATCAGGCCCTGAGAGCAGATATGACATTGGTGACAGGGAACTACTAGCAGTTATCATGGCTTTAAAGGAGTGGAGACATTTATTGGAGGGCACCTTACATCCTGTTACTATTTTGACAGACCACAAGAACCTGTCCTATATTGGGGAGGCCAAGCGCTTGTCCTCCAGGCAAGCTCGTTGGTCTTTATTCCTCACGCATTTCAATTACGTGCTCACTTATAGACCTGGTTCTAAGAATTCTAAAGCCGATGCTTTGTCTCGACAATATGAACCTTCTGCGATATCTGAGCCGGTTTTGTCTTCTATAGTACCCAGGTGCAATATTATCGCCAACACGAGTCTTAAGATTCACTCTCCGTTGCTTGGTCAGATCATGAAGTTGCAGCATCTGGCGCCTAGACAGACTCCTGGGGCAAGGCATTTCGTTCCTCCTGAACTCCAACTGGAACTCTTACAGTGTTTTCACAACAGTAAGGCGGCTGGGCATCCGGGTATTCGCAAGACATGTTCCTTGATCTCTAAAGATTTCTGGTGGCCTTCTTTGCGGAAGGATATTAGGGATTTCATCGGAGCATGTGAGGTCTGTATGAAGACTAAGCAACCTCATACGCTTCCATGTGGGTTGTTACATCCCTTGAACATTCTAGAGAGACCATGGTCCTGTTTGGCTATGGACTTCATTGTAGATTTGCCTGTTTCTAAAAAACAGACTGTGATCCTCACGGTGGTTGATAGGTTTACTAAGATGGCTCATTTCGTGCCCTTAACTAAACTCCCGACTTCTCCTGAATTGGCGGAGATATTCGCGAGAGAGATTTTTCGCTTACATGGGATACCTTCCGAAATTGTTTCCGATAGAGGTTCCCAATTTGTTTCAAGTTTTTGGAGATCCTTCTGTTCTCAACTAGGCATCAAATTGAATTTTTCTTCTGCCTATCACCCTCAGTCTAACGGAGCTGCTGAACGTACCAATCAAAAGATTGAACAATATTTGCGTTGTTTTGTTTCTGAACACCAGGACGATTGGGTCGGTTTGATTCCTTGGGCGGAGTTTGCACACAATAATCTCGTTTGTGATTCTACTCGATCCAGCCCCTTCTTCATGAATTATGGCTTTCATCCTTCCATTCTTCCCTCGGTTTCTCCTTCCCAAGGGGTACCGTCGGTTGATGTTCATGTTGCCAATTTGAGGAAGTTGTGGGATCAGACTCGACAAATTCTCCTACATAATTCCATGTTGTTCAAGAAGCACGCTGATAAGCACAGAAGGGCGGCTCCGGTTTTTGTTCCAGGTGATAGGGTATGGTTGAGTACAAGAAACATTCGTTTGAAGGTTCCTTCTATGAAATTCGCTCCTCGTTACATTGGCCCTTACAGGGTTCTGACTCGAATTAACCCAGTTGCGTATCGCCTAGCTCTTCCAGCTGCCTTACGCATTCCTAACTCCTTTCATGTTTCTTTACTGAAACCGCTAGTCTGTAACAGATTTTCCTCCACTATATCCTCTCCTCGCTCTGTTCAGGTTGAGGGTCAGGAGGAGTATGAAATCAACTCCATCATCGATTCTCGAATCTCCCGGGGGAAGTTACAATATCTTATTGACTGGAAGGGATATGGTCCTGAGGAGAGGACTTGGGTACCTCAGGAGGATGTACATGCTCCTCGCCTCCGCAGGGCTTTTCACTCCCGTTTTCCATCTCGTCCCGGTTCCTTCCGCCCGGTAGGCGTTTCTGAGAGGGGGGGTACTGTCAGGGTACCTGTAGTCTCTACCTCAGAGGAGGTGAGAGACTTAGACGTTTATCCTCCCAGAGGGGTTGTTTCTTCCGTTCCTCGCGGTTCTCTCGGCCATTTACAAGCCGACCACGAGGGATCCATTTCCTTATATGACGCGACGCTCAGTAGTCGACGTCATGACGCCAACCCGGGTCGACCTGTCAGTCAAGTCCCGAGCACTAATCAGGACTCGTCGGGGGCGTGATTACCCTCTAGAATCAAGGTATAAAGTAAGGCTTTCGGCATCTGCTCATTGCCCTGTCGTGGTTCTAGCCTGTCTAGTCACTCAGTGCTCTTGTATTCTAGTTGTCTCTTTGGTTCTGACCCGGCTTGTTTGTTCTACCCTGTTTATCTCTGTTACCCTTTGACTCGGCTTGTCTCTCGCTTACCTGTCCTCTCGTTCCCTCGACCTCGGCTTGTTCCTAGACCATTCTCTACTTACTCCTTATGTTAAGTCCGGCCATTCTAAGGTCCGGTATACGTACCTACCACCTGTTTGTACTCTGCATGTTGGATCCCTGTCCCGATCCTGACAGTTCACACTCCAGTCATGCTTGGCGTAAACAAAATTATTTTCCCAATAAACCATAAAAAGATTAGCATAACTGGGTGCAAACCTGGTCCCCATGGCTGTACCTCTACACCGTAAGAAATAATCAACCTTGAAACAAAACAAAAAAAATTCTGTAAGATAAGCAGAATATCCCCAATTATAAAATCTATTTAGTCCGTGGGATACAGTGTAGAGGTGTGGCCTCACACCCCAAAAGGTGATCAATACAAGTATAGAGGCTCGTGATGTCACAAGTAACAAATAAATAATCCTTCTCCCATTTAAAATCTTTGAGTATTTGTAGTAGGCTCATTGATTCTATAAGGTATGATGTGCTAGTTTTTACGATTGGTTTAAGGTGTGATAAATCTCCTTAATATATGAATCCTTATCCATAATTACCACACCTCCCCCTTTATCTGCCGGCTTGATGACTATTGAGGAATCTCAAGATCCTCCATAGCCAATTTTTCTTGGAATGTAAGGTTATTTCTTTTATAAGTCTCAATTTCTTTAATATCCTTCAAACATGCCCTTTCAAATACCTTCATACAACTGGATTTTAAGTGAATCAGATAAAAAAAAAGACGGTTGTTTGAGGTCTGTGTGGATACATTCACTATTGGTGGTATCATCATTTCACATGATTAATATCTTTTTTTTCTACTAAAAAATTATTTTTAAAATAACCTTCTCATGAACCTGTTAATATCAGTATATGCTTCAAATTTATTTAAAGTGAAAGTGAAGTCAAATTTGAAACCTTTATTAAGAATACTATCATATGCAGGGTTTAAAAAATTTTTGGACAAGTTAAAAATTCTTATCTCCTCATTATTTTTCCTCTTTGGTCTCTCCAATCTTTTTCCTCCCCTATTTCCCCTTCTTTTTTTTTTTTTAAATTCTTTATTTTAATTGTGCAATATCCGACAATATAGCCTTCATAGCCCCAACGGCTTATGCAGGCACAATAATAACATTTTTGTACATTTTCGTAACATTTTAACGCCAGTTTTACAGATTGTGATATTTGAACCATATAACGTGTTCAATTGTATGATGCGATCTAAGCGTATATATAAGTATGCCACCTTAACATATGCCTAAGCTATCTCTGCGTAACAGTCAACCTGTAATTTGGGCTGAGGTATAATCTGCACTTTTTAGGGATGTATTGGGCTGGTTGGTCGTAGCGCAAGTATTGTCTGTGCCACTAGTGAGGGTGGTGGGTAGTAGGTTAATACTGGCATAGAAGATTAGCTTATGGGCTCCCGGCCCTTTACGTGGTATTAGGTATGTTAGATTTGGCGTTGGTGTATGGGCTGGGTGTCCGTGGTTCGTCGTTGTGTGATTGATTCTTATATCGGAGCTTGGTTGTCTGTGTGTCCCCAGGTCTTAGCTTATATTGTCTGCTGATAGGGGTTGTTACTATGCCTTGTAAGTAGAGTAAGTGCTCCGTTAGTTACTATGCCCTTTAACCACAGGGCATTAGGGGGGGGGAGAGGTCTATAATCTATGTACGGGGCATTCGCCTCGTCTGTTCGGGGCGTGTTGGCCTTGGCCGACCGGTAAGATGAGGTCTAGGCTGTAAATATTATAAAATAATATAAAATAACTGGTATAACAACAGGAGTGCAATCTCAACTAATAACACGTTAACTTAAATCTGGGCGTATAATCGCTACCGGTTTCAAGGTACAGTCTCAGGGTGTTCAGCAGGAATGTCCGTGGCGACATTGGGTAGCCCCAGTGTGGCCAGTAGGGCTGGAGCGTCCCCAAAGGAGGAAATCTTATAGTGGTTGCCGCCTTTGGTCACCCATAGCGTTCTTGGAGTTGCCCATCGGTATGTGATGCCAGCTGTTTGTAGGATGGACGTGACTGGCTGCAGGCTCTTTCGCCACAATAAGGTATCTCTGCTTAAGTCCTGGAAAAATGTAAGCTGGTGTGTCTCGAAGTCATGCGGTGATTTCCCTTTGACTGCTGTCATCAGAGCAATTTTGTCAGTGAGGTACTGGCATCTCAGGATAACGTCTCGTGAGGCTGCTTGTGGTACTACTCGAGGTTTAGCGATGTGATATATGCCATCAAATGTGAAGTGTGTTGTTTGCTTATTTGGGAGGAGGGAGGCCACCATGCGCCTTATGTAGTGGGGCAATTCGTCCAGTGGTACCTCTTCTGGTACACCTCGTATTTTGATGTTCTTTCTCCTGCCCCTGTCCTCCAGTACATTTATTTGTCTATTGACATTAGCTTGTGCCTTTTGCAGCTGAGTGACTGTGTCTTTTAGGGATGTGAGGTCTTGGCGCAATTCTCGTACCTCTTGTTCTGCAGCGTGGGTGCGGGCCGATACCGCTTGTACTTCAGTTGCTAGTCCTTTTAAGTCAGCCTGCCACATAAGCTGGAGATTTCGCTGGAGGCCAGTCAGCATAATCTGAATGTCCTGTTTTGTGGCCGGAGTTAACTCTTCGGCGGGTTGCATGTTCGTGCTGTCACTGGCGGCCTGGGCTGCACTGTGTGTAGAGTCTCCATTCTCTGACCGCTCGGGTGAGACTGCTGTGGCGGTTCGAGTCCGCTGTTGCGTGGGAGTCTGCAGCATGCTGCTTATGTCCCTGTGCGGTAAGGAGTTGTTCTGGGCTGGTTTATGGGACCTCCGTCCCATTTCTTCCTGGGAGTAAAAGTCTGCGTCGGCAGAGTATAAGCTCGCCCCGAGTCACGATGTTAATTCCCTGTTAAGGGTCTGCTCACGTGTATAGTAGGCCCCAGTACCTTTGGCGCGGCGTTTCGTGCCCGATTTCTGCATAAACGGCATCTATGGAATCAGCCGGTTGTCGGGAGTATGTGCCCACCGCTCGTTTTTCCTGGTGAGGTTTATTTTTACGCCTTTTAGTCGTTTTTCCGCTCCTAGTTGTCAGAGCTGCTGGAAATGGCGCCCTTTCCGCTGCGCCCCTAGCTCCGCCATTTCCCCTTCTTCTATATCCCCATATCTCCTTTTTGTTGGGATTGGGGTTCTTGTAGGTGGTTCTCTCCAACTGCCATCATAGCCAGAGCCTGCTTGTTGTGGCTCTGGAGAGTGTAAAGTGAGCCATTACGTCTTTAATTGATCTATACTTGCTGCTATACAGTATTATGCTATGATTGTTTTTATATTGCTTTTCAGAAAGATCAAGAGACTACATTCATACTAATAAGTATATATCTCTGTGTGCTGTTGATTACTCTTGCACCCCCGTTATTTATTACTTTTATCTATTTATTCAGTGTCATTTGAGTGATTTTAGACACTGGGGGTTGTTGCACATATATTTGCACTTTTAAGTGCCAATCCACCTTTATTTGATCCTTTCTTGGATTTGATATTATATACCTGCTGGCACTATGTAAGGCGCCTATTATCTACAATCCTGCTGCATGCTACTATCAAAAAAGATCGCCATAGATGGGATATACTGTAACGAAGGCCCTACAAGAGTCTCCTCCGCTATGGTCAGAGATGCTATCCTACGCGGTGTGAATGTTCAAGACCAGATCCAAATCATGCTGACCCTAAAGGGCAAGACGCCCCTGGCATTTGAGGAAATGCAACTTTCCTTTTTTCAAGACCTGACAAGAACCCCTCGGATCTGGCGAAAGTCTCCAACACAGCTCCCCCCCCCCACCCACCCCCGCGCCATGTTTAATCTATATTGAAGATTTTTGTACTTAATCAACAGACATAATATACAAAACTTAATAAAAGGAAAAAGAAAATGCCAAAAGGCTGAGCTTGTATTTCAGAGGACACATAGATCTTGTCATCTTTATAGAAAACTGACAGATGGTGGACACCAAACTGTGTATATTTATTTATTTATTGAAGCATGTGAGCTATCTTTGAAAGATGTGCAACACAGCTTGTTTTTAATTCATAGAAGCAATGCCCCCATGCAACACTCAGAAATGTCCACAAGATGGCACATGGAACTTGCGAATATATGGTCGAAAATGAGGTTAAAGTCTATATAAAGTACACAATTTCCTATGGATTTGCAAAATTAATTTAAAAATGTATCTCTGTCCTGAGATATGTTTCTAGAGTTTCTCGTTTCTGTATATGGATGTTATGTTTTCACAGACATAATGTCTAATGTTGTACTTCAGATGAATGTGATTAAAGTGACTTGACATTACTCCATTAAAGTTCTTCAGAGCCAGATTGAAACCTTACCCGAAGGTAAGGGAGGAAAGACCAGAAGTTCTGTTTTGGACCGGTTGAATTTAAAGAAGTGAGCAGCCATCCAGTTGGAAATCGAAGAGAGGCAGTCAGATACATGAGTCAAGATGGGCGGAGAGAGATCAGGAGAGGACAGATAGATTTGCGTGTCATCTGCATAGAAATGATAACGGAAGCCAAAGAAGCTGATGAGTTTACCAAGGGAGGCAGTATAGATAGAGAACAGTAGGGGACCAAGGACAGAACCTTGGGGGATGCAGACAGAGAGTGGTTGGGGGGAAGAAGTAGAGTCAGAGAAAGAAACACTGAAAGAGCACTGGAAGAGGTAGGAGGAGCACCAGGAGAGAGCAGTATGCCGTAGACCAAAATTATGGAGAATGCAAAGAAGCTGTTGATGATCAACAGTGTCAAAGGCAGCAGAAAGATCAAGGAGAATTAGGATAGAGTAATGGCCGCAAGATTTAGCAGCAATTAAATAGTTGGATACTTTGGTCACAGCCCTTTCGACAGAATGACCAGTGCGGAATCCAGACTGAAGGGGGTCAAGCACAGAGTTGGATTCGAGAAAGTCAGTCAGTCTGGTGTACACAACTCTCTCGAGGATCTTGGAGGCAAATGGCAGTAGCGAGATAGGGCGGTAGTTGGATGGGGAGTTGGGGTCAAGGCTGGGCTTTTTCAGAATCGGGGTTACAGTTGCATGTTTAAAGGGTGAGGGAAATGTGCCAGAGGAAAGGGAGATATTGAAAATTTTAGTGAGAGGAAGAGCAAGAGAGGGAGAGAAAGTGCGGATGAGATACGAGGGAATATGATCGAGGGAACAGGTGGTGGGGCGGGAGGACTGGAGCAGAGCAGAAACCTCTTCTGCTGTAGCAGGTGCGAATCAGTGTAGAATGGTGGAGGGAGTGGGGTTGGGTGATGTATTGGTAGGGGAAGGAGAGAAATCCATCATATACCACGAGCACAGAGGATTCGCTACTTTTTGTAGAATCTATTCATGACACATTTAAGTGCTTATAGCTGCAGAGACCTTCAACTGTAATGTTACTTTTTCATTTAGTGTCCAACCAAGCTTGATGCAATCTATCTATATATCCTACTGTGAAGCTAGCTTTTGTTGTACATTAATTACATTATTTGTTTTTGTTATGTATGCCTTTTTAAAGAATTAAGTTGGGTATAGAGGTATGGGACTGAGGTGGATACAGTGGGTATGGGGCTAAGGACTGAGGTGGGTACAGGGTGTGGCAGAACCAACCCCGCCACTTGTGCCTGGAGAGGACTGCTTGCCAACCTCTTTCCCTGCGACTATGGCCCTGGGATGTATTGCCCTTCTAGGAACTGATTTGGGCATATTGTATTTTATTATGCTGCTGCTGGCCCTTTAAGAACCATCGGGGGGGGGGGGGGCGGGGCCGGACCGCCGAGCTGGATGGTCGCAGACATGAGCTGCTCCCGCAAAAAATCAAAAAACACGCTGAAATTCATGGCTTACTGCCTTTCAACTGACCACCAGCGACAGTGTCCAGAGCAGAGAGACTGATGTACCTTGGGAGAGGCTGGCCCACTGAGCTCCAGTCCCCGGGAGGAGATCCAGTCCCCAGGAGGAGCGGGGCCTTCTCCGGCAGTGAGTGGGGCGGACGGCCGCTGCCCCACTATCCTGCTCCACAGCACCCAGCCTGAGGCATAAACCCTGGTGGATCCGGACCCGTTCCCCCCCCCCCTTGGATCCCGGTCCTCACCCTAGGGCCCTATTCAAGAGTACACAAATGAAGCCGGGGGACTTGAGAACGGCTTCCAAGATGGCAGGCGCCATGTGCGCGAGAGGTGAGGAGGAAACCGAGCCCACGGCACACCACTGGATTCCGCCACCCCGACCCGGCAACAGGGAGGGGCAGAAAAACGGTTTGATTGGTTGTATTTCAAAACCCTGTGGGCAGTACTATGTTTGTGGATTGTGAATAAAAGAGGCTGTATGTGCCAGTACAGTAAGTTCTGCTTGACCCTCAAACGAAGTGTCGTCTCGTTATTGGGGGAATTGGATTGTATGCTGATTGCCAGGAGTGTAAGCTGATTGTATGCTTTTCCTGTTCAGCTGTTTACAGCATTCATATGCTTGAGAGCATTCATATGCTTCTCCGGTTCGGTGGTTGTGGTGTCTGCTGCAGTGCTTGGAGTCCTCAGGAAGTGCTAGGAGCATCCTTCAACGGACGTACCCAGTCAGGGTGCCCGTCAATCCGTTACACAGGGGTATGGGGCTGGGGTGGGTACAGGGTGTTAGTTGGGTAGAGGGATATGGTGCTGAGGTGGATACAGTGGTTATGGGGCTGAGGTGGGTACAGAGTGTAAGTTTAGTACAGGGGTATGGGGCTGAGGTGGATACAGTGGTTATGGGGCTGAGGTTGGTACAGGGTGTAAGTTGGGTACAGGGGTATGGGGCTGAGGTGGATACAGTGGTATGGGGCTGAGGTGGGTACAGGGTGTAAGTTGGGTACAGGGGTATGGGGCTGAGGTGGATACAGTGGTATGGGGCTGAGGTAGGTACAGGGTGTAAGTTGGGTACAGGGGTATGGGGCTGAGGTGGGTACAGGGTGTGTCAGGATTACTAATTGATCCAGCACACAGAATTGTATCACATCTAGGACTAAGGATAATGTCTAACCGGACCTTAGAGTGGCTGGACTTAACGTATCCAAGAGTAGTCAGAATAATTGCCGAGGTCAGGGATACAGAATCAGACACAACGATGAGAAAAAGCCAAAAGTCAAGTATACCAGAAATCTGGGATGTCAGAACGAAGCCAAAGTCTCGGATTACCATCAGGCAGAAACCACGATAGGGCAATGAGAGAATGAAAAAGTTAGTTTAAATAGCCCTCCTGTTTAACCGATTGGTTGTAATCCGCCTTTGACCCCAAAACGTGCGTGTGCGTGACGTCACACGCACGCCGACGTCGTCATCAACGTGGGTGGTCATGGGGCTATAAAGTGGCATAGATCCGCAACGGCTGGCGTCCCTAGACATGCTGGGTTTATTAGGTATCCGGGCGCATTATTGCAGATGGGCACAACTATTCCTGTCAGGAAAGTAAATACCGTTATAAACATTTTTATGTGCGGATGAATCCGTTACAGTAAGTTGGTTACAGGGGAATGTTGCTGAGGTGGGTACAGGGTGTAAGTTAGGTACAGGAGTATGGGGCTAAGGTGGGTACAGAGGTATGGGGGTGAGGTTACAGGGTTGGATGGGGGCTGAGGTGGGTACAGAGGTATAGGGGTGAGGAGGTTACAGGGTTGGATAAGTGCTGAGGTGGGTACAGGGGGGGATTGGGTGAGATGGGTACAGGGGGAATAGGGCTGAGGTTCAGGGTTGGGTGGGTGCTAAGGTGGGTGTAGGGGAGCTGTAAAAAATATTTACAAGAAGCTTACCTGAAGTTCCGCAGCCTCGCCTCTTCCCCGCATGGAAGAGACCTGGCAGGAAGAGCAGGATCAGCAGATTGCTGCTAGGTCTCACTAAGAAGGGGGGGGGGGGCACTTACAAGGAGATAGGTTGCAGGGGGCCCACAATCTATTGATGTAATATGGGTGTGTAATTATGGCTTTCCTTCTGGGGAGATCTCTGATCTCCACAGCAAAAGCATGGGTGTGCAAGCGGGCCCTTGACTGCCTCGTGTGGTTAGTCTGCCCCGGAACATAGACATGATATACAATTAAGGGTATTTATAGGCAAAGTGATTATGACAAATGTTTACATCTGATGCTGTTCTAGATGTTAAATGTTACCTCCTGGTGTAACAGATGAATGACGCCATATGCCACAAAAGTATCCTCACCTTCTATGCAATCTGATATTTAAAGACAAAAACAGCCACTGCTGCATTAAAGGGTTACTCCAACTACTATGACCACTTCAGTGATTGAAACACTGCACATACTGAGATATTGGCAATTGTGTGCCGGGGGGTTTTCTGGGCTGCCAAATATTTTTCTTTTACCCTGCTGCTTTCTGGAAGTTATTTATTATTACACACCATGCATATACCTTTTGTGCCACAGTAGACATATGATGAATGTCTATCCGTTCTGACCACTCATACACATATACGGAACACTCTTATAATGAGGGGAACATATAGGGCAAGTGGGCAAATTGTGAGACACAGAGAAAACATTTTTATTAGTGTAGTTGCGGATTGTTTTGAAATCATGGGAGTTGATTAACGCATATGGATCAAATACCAAACAATTTAAATAAAACATAATTTGTTATCATGTCTTATAGCCACAGTACTTAAAATTTGTAGCAGAGGTTAGACCTTTGTTATTTTTTTTCTTCTTTGACATTCTTTATTTATGGTAGTGCTGAGATATACATACGTGTGCACGGTTTAGGTCTGCTGTCTTTTGCTTTAAAGCCACTTCTGTAGAGAAAACAGCAAATATCACACTTTAAACCAGGCCCGGACTGGCCATCGGACCTCCCAAGCTGGTTCCTGCAGGGCCAGCGCTATACGAGCGCCCACCCCGCTGTTTTCCATGACGGGCTGGTGGGGAGATCAAAGTGCCGGCTCACAGGCAATTTCATGCGGCCGCAGGCTGGGGACAGGACCCGGAGGAGCTCTGTCTTGCAGCTCCGCCGGGTTCCTCTCACGAGATCCGGATTGGTCTTGCGACAGTGAACTCTAACCCCACAGGCTAGAGTTCACTCACCACTAGGACCACCAAGGATGGCAGCAAGGTCTCCCCTCCCAGGCAAAAGGTAATAAGAGAGGGGGGATACAATACCTGTTTGATTGTTTTTTTATTATTATTTTTATTAAAAAATATATATATACATAACCCCCCAAAAATACATATTATTAAAAAAAAAACTGCCTCCACCAACACACACCACACACACAGCACCCTAACACACACACATCATACTCACACAGCACCCTCACTCACAGACACAGCACCCTCACACAGCACCCTAACACACACAGCACCGTTACACACACACTGCACACCTCACATACAGAGCACCCTCAATCACACACACATACTGCACACCTCACCCTCACTCACACACACAGCACCCTAACACACACAGCACCCTCACACACCAACCAAACACACGCACACAGCACCGTCACACACACACTGCACACCTCACACACAGCACCCTCTCAAACAGCACCCTCACTCACACACACAGCATCCTCACACACAGACTGCACACCTCACACACACTGCACAACTCACACACATATTGCACCCACACACAAGCAGCATCCTCACACACACACTGCACCCCTCACACACACACACTATACTTCTCACAAATACACACTACACCCCTCACACATACACACTACACCCTTCACACACACACACACTGCACACCTCACACACATAGCACAGTCACACATGGCTCCCTCACTCACTCACACACACATCACCCTCACTCACACACATATAATTGCATCTACGAATTTGTTATTATTTTCCCATCCTATACATATGTCCAACACCTTACTTGCGACCCAATATGGCGGACATCACAATTCCTTCCCCTATGGTTAAGTTATGCCAATCATGTTTGGGCTTGTTTAGAAGATGGCGCTTGTCACATTCCAAATATAACAAAAATGAGGCTTGATTATTATTCTGTTGGTAAATATGTTTTTTTCTTTTGGATATGATACTGGAACAAGACTAATGGCCATTAACATATCAAAGAGATTCACCCATCCAATAAGAAGCACAGGCTATATGACTGAGCCAGACATTCAGGCTTTTCCAGTGTAGAATCTCACAACTTGCAGAGCCATTGAGTAATCACAGGATCCATTCATAGGATACAACCGATTTCACATTCCTATGCAATTTACATTACCCCTTCTGTCATCTGACCTTTTATACAATCAAATTAACTTCTTTGGACCTTGACAATATTGCATCTCTACCAGGCAATCAGATAAGCTATGCACTACACAAATTACATTAAAGGACAATATTCTATAGTGCAATAATGAGTTATGCACCCTTGTCGTGACAGGTACCGTCAAGGACAGGGGTCAGCAATCTATGGCACATGTGCCATGCATGGCACTCAAGGTGCTTTTGCACGGCACTCAAGGCTGCCAGAGACAAACTGGGTCTGGCCTATCAGGAGTCCCAGTGGGTGCTTTAGGTGTTGAGGGACAATCCTCAGTGTACACATTACATCACTTAGAGGAAGTGATCTCAGATTATTTCTTCCTCACATTTATGAATGGGAATCCACACTGCAGTAGAGAAGCCTGCAGCAGCTATAGCAGCTCCTGCCCTTGACCTGTACCTGGCCAGCTTGGTCTCCAATGAACCACAGGAAGTTACCCACAGTCCTAGATATACATAGACCTGCAGAAGAAGCCTCCCCCTTATACAAATAATATAAACAGTCCACACACATTCCGCTCAAACATAACACCACTGACAATCCACATACACACATAGCCCCACAAGCAGCCCCACCAAACACACAAAGTGACACATCATCCAGACATACAATTCCACAATCAGCCCCCATAACAGCCCACATTAATATATATCATACACAATACCACAAACTACTCATGAACATATACAATATAATAGCCCACATATGCACAAATACATTGCTACAAAGCAATTGCAGCAGCCATAGATAACAAAAGGAGAATACGGCATCATACACACCTCGATATTAAAAAATAGGACCGGCACGCCAAGGGACTTTAAGATGTCATTTTGGCACAATACTACTAAAATGTTGCCTAACCCCGGTCTAGGAAAAGTAGGTTCTGGCAGACATCTTGTGTGCTGTGACTGCAGGACCTTGACGAGACAGCAATGAGCCTATCGTGTTACCTGGGAATAATGTAATAAAGTTACCAGATAGATTGGAGCAGGGAGGGACAATTCTTCTGTACATTGCATTGTGTGGAGGACCCTCTGCAGGGAGAGTAAATAATGTTCTGTTTAAATAGCTGTGTTGTGTGCAATAAAGGTAATTCTACCCCCTACATTCAAACTCGTATAATGTGTGGGGGAAAGTAAAGCTATATTTACTGCTCTACAGGGGAAAGGGTCTCCAGAGCTATATTTACTGCAGCCTGGACCAGTGGAAGAGGTCCTCAGAGACCCCAGTCAAGCTTCGGCAACTGGGTCTGAAGTGCACCAGGATTCCTGGTAGCAGAGAGGAAGCTGACCTGGTGGACGTACTACGTTGAAGTACAGAAGCTCTGTCACAATAGCAACTATTTTAAAAAAAATATTGTATAATAATCTCTTGCTAAACTACTAACCACAAAAAGGAACCACATTTCATAAGTATAATGTCCAGTTACTAAAAGAGTGATATAAAATGAGCTAATTGTTGCACAATTGCAGGAAATTGCCTTTACTAAAATATACTTAAATGAACACTACAATGCATAAATTCAATAAATAAGTAAATATCCCCCAAATTAACACATGCACCCATTCAATTGTTTCATAGAGGGTATATACAAGCTGCTTGCAAAATCTGTAGAGCTCTTGTCTGATATCTGCAAGCCCTCTATTTCTTGCCCAGTCCAAATGTCCAATCATAGTCAATGCAGCTTAATGAGAAGTCTTTGCAAAGTTGTTTCTTTAGTTAGGCTCCACTGAGCTAAACAGCCAGGAAGTAACAGACCAGTTGTCGGATTGACAGCCAGGAGGGTGTAACAAGGTTAATTTATCACTTTTTGTAAAATTTTTAAAAAGAGGACATACTCTTCACACATAAAATATAATATTTCAACAAGCTGACGTGCTTTATGATCTGGAGTGTCCCCTTAAGCACAGTACTTATTTTCACACGTAACCTGTATTATAAACTAGAAAAGCACGCAAACCCATTTTATAATGAAAAATACAATGTAACCACCATAATCTTTGTTTGATTTTCAAATTACACTTATGTGCCCTAAAACTGACTTTAAATAGAGCACTACCTATTAGATGTGCAAAAATTGGTTATGTACATACACACACACACATTTAAACGAATGTTTTACTTAGACTAATTAATGTCCGTTCTGGGAGGACGTGATGTCGGATTCCTTCCTCTCAGCACTTGTGGAAGCTCTCTGGGATGTGGGAAGTGAAGTTTGCAGCCTACAATCCAGAAGCCATGTGTCAACCAAATCATCACTGCACCTTTTGAATCATTATTTTGCAGCAGGAGGGTGACTTCTGGAACTGGAACTGCAATGTTTTACATTGCAGCACTAAATGCAATAGGGACACTGCACCCAGGCCACTTCAATGAGCTGAACTAGTCTGGGTGCCTATATTGTCCCTTTAACTGCTGTCTACTGGTAAGCCTACCTAGCTATAATAAAAAAAAAGCTACCACTAAGCATTGTCACAACACACGCTACGCTATGATTTACAGTGGCCGCAGAACAGAATAGGGGCAGAACACACGGCCCGAATGTTCCACGTGGCCGTGCGGCCTGAATAGATATTACTTACCTTCGGTCCCGCGAACGTCTCCCTCTGCTGGTTCACAGGACAAACTGCAGCCCCTATAAATAAAATATTTTTTGGGGTTGCAGAGATGACGTGGACCAATGGGAACTCTTTTGCGCCTACTTAAGGCTTGTTTTAGCCTACATTCATTGCCCTATCGTGGTTTCTGTATAGATCATTTGTGCTTCGTGCTCCTAGTGATTCCCTAGCGATTTTCTGTGCTTGACCTCATCTTCGTATTGACCTTGTGATTTCTGGTATCCTGACCCGGCTTCGTATTGACCTTGTGATTTCTGGTACCCTGACCCGGCTTCCTATTGACCTTGTGATTTCTGGTATCCTGACCCGGCTTCGTATTGACTTTGTGATTTCTGGTATCCTGACCCGGCTTCGTATTGACCTTGTGGTTTCTGGTATCCTGACCCCGCTTCGTATTGACCTAGTGATTTCTGGTATCCTGACCCAGGTTCATATTGACTTTGTGATTTCTGGTATCCTGACCCGGCTTCATATTGACCTTGTGGTTTCTGGTATCCTGACCCGGCTTCGTATTGACCTTGTGATTTCTGGTATCCTGACCCGGGTTCGTATTGACTTTGTGATTTCTGGTATCCTGACCCGGGTTCGTATTGACTTTGTGATTTATGGTATCCTGACCCAGCTTCCTATTGACCTTGTGATTTCTGGTATCCTGACCCGGGTTCGGATTGACTTTGTGATTTCTGGTATCCTGACCCGGCTTCGTATTGACCTTGTGATTTCTGGTATCCTGAACCGGCTTCTTATTGACTTTGTGATTTCCGGCTTTGTATTGACTTCGTGATTTCTGGTATCCTCACCCAGATTTGTCTTGACGCTGAGTATTTCTGTAATCCTGACCTTGTTTCTTGTTGTATTAATACGTTAAGTCTGGCCATTCTAAGGCTCGGTAATACGTCTTTCGGATCCACCTTTTATGGGTTTCCCCTTTCCTGCGTGTTGGAGTACGATTCCCGTTACAAAAAGTAAGTAAAGTACCTTATATAACACTGGCAGTGCTGGCCCAGTCTATTATATTTCTAACATATTAGTATTCTGAAAGTATAGTGTCAATACTGCCTGCCAAAGGCTTACCTCCTACCTAAGGAGTTAAAAAAGTCTACCTGAGACTTAAAAAAAACATGTCTACCAAAGACATTATGCAGTGAAAATCCCTCTAAAAATTAAAATAGTAAACAACCCCATTTAAATAACAAAGCAATGTGTGGGGGATAGGAGATGCAGGTAAAGAAGGTCTCCAATGAACCTCTTACCTGTCATCTCCGTTCCGAACAATTGCACCCAAATTTCTGACACCAAATTGTTGGGGATTAAATCAGCCCCCTTTGTGGATGATGGATATTTGCCAACTCATTCAGAGCTCTGGAAATTGGAAATGAATAGCAGAGACTTGTTCAATAACCAATTCAAAGTTTAATTAAACGTCAGTTGCATATATACCCCATTTTCATGTCGGTGGGGGTCCTGAGCATTTATTACATAATATGTTTTTCACAAGTTATAAACAGCTGTTTCTAGTTATAATCTTTCGTCATATAACGCATTACATATTTGATTAAAACCAGATATTTACAAATACCGATATCTTGGAGAATTAACAAGAACATTTCGAAATCAGTATTTTTCCCGTAACTAGGATTTTATATAAATCCTATTTCCGAGAATAGAAGATAAAAAGCCAAATTTATTCTTCGTAAAAATGAACCCTTATATGAACAGCTAGGATAGATATCAAAATGGATATTTGTATCTACACCTTTAAGGTGAAAACTGAATGACATAACTCAGGCACAATAGCCAGTCTGTGACTACGGGTTGTTATTTTCCAGATCAGGTATTTTAGCCTAATTTTACAATTCAGTTTTCAATTCGTCACCATTTGTTCATGAATAATAAACCCCTGTCCAATGAATATCTTATAAGTAAAAAAACTAATAAAAAAAAAACAACAGTAAGACTGT
This sequence comes from Pelobates fuscus, assembly GCF_036172605.1. Lineage (NCBI taxonomy): Eukaryota > Metazoa > Chordata > Amphibia > Anura > Pelobatidae > Pelobates > Pelobates fuscus. Next base: position 70,885,441 of record NC_086319.1, read on the forward strand.
TATGGTACTTTTTGAAAGTAAACCAAAATGTTCAAAGTCTATCTGTTCCTGTCCAAATCTGAGATGATTAAATTGCGTATACGCAGAAGTAAGCTCACACTGACACATGGAGTTCAGGTTAAAAGCACTTCAGAAAATTTAATGCAATCTGGTTGGAAAACAGTTGTGCAGATCTTTTTAAAAGCAAAATGACATCATCATTGAATATCAGATAATAACAAATAAACATCATTGATTGGATTAAACATTATGTGACTAACTTCGTGTCCACCCACCAATATTATTAATTGGCTCAGGGGTTTGAGTGACCAGCTAGGTGTCCTCCCACCGGGAGGTGGTATTGTTCTGGACAAGGGTGTGGACAGAAGGCTCAGGCGCCATCTTTCCCAGCATGAGGTTTACTCGGTGGAAAGGGGGGCTTGAGCGTCATTTTACACAGTCAGTGATATCAGGCCTCATGTCCAGGTGCAAGGTCTCTTATGAATAGAACATTTCATTACTACTGTGTTCTCGTGGCCTTCAAACTATACTATCTTACAAGTCTTAAGGAGTAGCCAGCACCTCCTGGTACTTGTCCTTGTAGGAAACACGGTCTTTGTCTACTGTATTAATTGGGTTGAGAAGTTCAGTCACGTAAGGTAGTTTTAAAATGAACAAGTTAAGTCATGAGGACAAAATGGAGGATTTGAAGAAGTCAGGTTAGGAGGACAAAATGGAGGATTGTCACAATATAAGGTTAAAATGGAGTTAGTACAATAATTCAATACAAGTACAATAATAATTTTTAATAATTCCACATCAGTCCCCCCTATGAAATGTTAGATTCTAAGAGATAAAACTTTATTATGTTAGTATCAGAAGACGTGTTAACCCAAAGGCACAAAAATGACTGGAGTAACGGTTCTCAAAGTCTTCTTAGTTCTTCAGAGGGACATCATAAATAGACAAGCTTACATTACCATATGGACTTGTGTTATCTGGAATATAGGCACAAGTAGTCATGGTGACAGGTAAACGTTGTTGGTTGCAATAGATATAATAAATGCAAATCAAAATATTATTATTATTATTAGCAGTGACGGTTGGGAAAATGGACTCAAACTTTCCTTTTACTGCAAAATCATCTGGTACCCCCCTTGGCACACCTATGGCATCAATATATATATATCAATCAAACTTTCCCTTTAGAGGGGTGCTCCTCTTTATGTTCTGAAGCATGAATGTGGTGTGTCAAGAGTACCTTGTCATGTATTATGTGTATGGACATAATAACCTTGGCTAGGGCGCATTTGCTTATGCATTGTAGTATTAAACCTGTCCCACGCTACATCAGCGTAGGTGGACTCGGATCATTTAGTCAATATTAATATCACCACAAACTCAGGATGGGCAAATAATCCTGAGGGAGCTTGGCGTTTGGATCTTTTTAGCTTCACGAGGTCTCCTTTTGGGGTCCTCAGCTTTCCATCGATGGCAGGTGGTCAGGCATTATTATGGCCATCAAACACCTACTTGCTGGTATCTTTTTATTTAACAAGTCATTTTTTCTTTAGAGTCAAAAGTGTGTCAAAATCAACAAATGTCACTTCTCATGTTGCAGAGAGAGTCTTGAATCTGGAACAATGAATCCACTGAGTGATCTCTGCAACTTTCACAATGCACTACTGGGTATATGGTCTTGGATGTCACATTGATGACCGGCTAGACTTCTGGCCATCCTGACAAAATGTCTATGATAACTAGTGCATATTTGACCCAGTAGCTCTTTGTCATCTGGATTCTTGAAAGGGATATTGAGAGTTAGCTAGGTGCTTAGGAGTATTTTAGAGATCAAAGAGTTCATGAGGGTCTTGGATAGGTATAAAGTTCCATGGGCTCACTGCCCAGTACATGTTTTTGGGTAAACAGAGCTTAAGAGCGTTGGAGTACAGCCCGTCTTCAAGGGTTGCCCCTTTCTGTTTTTCCAGCTTTGTATTTCTTCAGGGTCAGTAGCTGCTTTGTCATTCTCTTAGAAGCTTGAGATCTGTAGGTAGGATCTACATGGTGAGTATAGAAGTTTCTTTAGCGGACACCATTCTGTCCACTTCCCTTGGTGCACTTGTGGCTTGGTTGGCAGCTTTTAGTCAGCTGAGTGGTGCTTCTTATCTTCCAGATTGATCCAAAATAATGTGCTGCACCCAGGGCATGTCTTGAGTCAGTGTAGATATTGGCATGTCTTCCTTCAGGCATTTTGTATGCCACTGAGAAGGCTGTCAATTCAGCGTCTTGAGCAGATGTGAGTGAGGAAAGTGAAGGTGCTTGACGTACCTGATCTTCTGTAGCAACAGCAAATCCAGTATGGTACCTTTCCTCTTTATCCGCAAACAGAGTGGAGTCAGGATCTGGTAAAGCTACTGCATGCTCTGTTGAAAGGTGTCTTGTTTCTTCTTTCATCTGTTCAAAGCAACCATGAGGAGCAGTAGAAGAGGTTTCCTCACCTATTTCTGTGTGAGATTGGGGGGTATTTGTCTTTCTATTCACAGTTCTCTTGCTGACCCCCCTCTGTAGAGATCTGTAAATTGAATGTTCATGTTTTGTTCTAATGAGTCAGGTTCCTTTCATGAGATTTCTGGGGACTTAGTGTAGAAAAAACATGAGGGACAGCCACCTCCCTTACAGGTGTCTTACTTCCATGGGAATCTGGGTCAGGACCGCACTATTTCTTTGAGAGTGCCCAAAACAGTTCTTTCATGTCTGAATAATTTTAATTTTTCGTTAGTGTGGTATTCCCCCCTGGGAAGTGGCGGAAGAGTGGCCAGAGCAACTTTTCTTCAAAATATAATGTTGTCAGGTAGAGGCAGAGTCGTCTATGAGTGGAGGAAATTGGTAAGGAATAAGAAGGGAGGAAGCATATAAAGGATACAGATATGGTGGTGGGGAGATGGAAGAATGAGTAGCGGATAGAGTGAGAGGGAAGAAGGTGGAGTAGGAGGAGGAGAAGGAGGAGTAGAGGAGAAGTAGGAGGAGAGAGGAGAAGGTGGAGTGGAAGGAGAAAGTGGAGTAGAGGGAGGAGTAGGAGGAGGAGTAGAGGGGAAGTAGGAGGAGAGAGGAGAAGGTGGAGTAGAGGGAGGAGTAGGAGGAGAAAGTGGAGTAGAGGGAGGAGAAGGAAGAAGAAGGAGGAGTAGAGGGGAAGTAGGAGGAGAGAGGAGAAGGTGGAGTAGAGGGAGGAGTAGGAGGAGGAGAAGAGGAGAAGTAGGAGGAGAGAGGAGAAGGTGGAGTAGAGGAAGGGGTAGGAGGAGAAAGTGGAGTAGAGGGAGGAGTAGGAAGAGGGGGAGGAGTAAGAGCAGGAAGGAGGAGTAGGAGGAGGAGAAGGTGGAGTAGAGGGAGGAGTAGGAGGAGGAGTAGAGGGGAAGTAGGAGGAGAGAGGAGAAGGTGGAGTAGAGGGAGGAGTAGGAGGAGAAAGTGGAGTAGAGGGAGGAGTAGGAAGAAGAAGGAGGAGTAGAGGGGAAGTAGGAGGAGAGAGGAGAAGGTGGAGTAGAGGGAGGAGTAGGAGGAGGAGAAGAGGAGAAGTAGGAGGAGAGAGGAGAAGGTGGAGTAGAGGAAGGGGTAGGAGGAGAAAGTGGAGTAGAGGGAGGAGTAGGAAGAGGGGGAGGAGTAAGAGCAGGAAGGAGGAGTAGGAGGAGGAGAAGGTGGAGTAGAGGGAGGGGCAGTAGGGGAAAGTGGGGGACTGCAGATGAAGGGGAGGGATCGGTGGGAGGAATAAGCGGGGGTGGGCAGGTAAGGGAGCAGACAGGTGATGTAGCAATGGAGGAGACATCAGAAATCAAGACTAGGTAGAAATGCAATGGAGGCTGCAAATAGCCCATGTACAACAACTATTAACTGGCCCTATGCTTTCCCTAGAGAAAAATAATAAAAGGCTAACATGCTCATCTTGTCTCCACAAGCCTCGAACGTTTCACTCCCATGGGTGGCCCATGATGGCTTGCCCACCACTTCTCCACACGGGGTCTTGTGCCCGCGGAGACAGACGCTATCCCTGACTCTAGTTCTTAATTTAATAATTTATATCTAACATCTCAAAATGTAATTTCTACTTATATCACAAATATACATTATCACAATTTTATGTCTCGTAAATGGGATAAAATTTATTCTACTCTTCACTGATAATGTATTTTTAAAACATACAAAATAGACAAATAACATTGCCTTCTGCAAAATAAATGGAAAAGATAATGGAGATTTTGTTAAGCTTATAAATGGCTATACATTGATTCACATTTCTTGTTCTCCAGTTTCTGGCTGTTGATGACAATGTACAATGTAATAGAGCAGCGGAAAATGCTAGTAGAATGCTTGGTTGCATAGGGAGAGGTATTAGCAGTAGGAAGAGGGAAATGCTCATGCCATTGTACAGAACACTGGTGGGACCTCACTTAGAGTACTGGATACAGTACTGGAGACCATATCTTCAGAAGGATATGGATACCTTAGAGAGAGTTCAAAGAAGGGCTACTAAACTGGTTCATGGATTGCAGGGTAAAATTCACCAGGAAAGGTTAAAGGATCTTGACAGGTATAGCTTGGTGAAAAGACGAGACAGGGGAAATATGATAAAAGCATTTTTAAATACATAAAGGGGAAACAACACAGTAAAAGTGGAGACTATATTTAAAAGAAGGAAAAACTACCATAATAAGAGGACATAGTCTCAAAAATAGAGGGACCAAGGTTTAAAAATAATATCAGGAAGTATTACATTACTGAGAGGGTAGTGGATGCATGGAATAGCCTTCCAACTGGAGTGGTAGAGGTTAACTCAGTAGAAGTGTTTTAAGCATGCGTGGGATAGGCATAAGGCTAAGCACTTGCTGCTAGTAACAGATCTAGAATTAATATACTATAATGCCCAAAGTCTCAATTCCTACGCATATGCAATAATAAAATATCTGGGCTTACAACAAAAATTATGTTAGTCAGTCTTTAAACTTGGCTTATTCATTTGTTCAAGAAATCTTGGTTTATTAGAACTTTCTTTTAGTAAATGTTCTTTAAGATAACCCTTCTTTCAGCATGTTATCAATCTTTGTACACAAAGCTAAAAGACACTTGTTACTTATACGTGAAACGATAGACATATATATTCTATCTACATATTAACACAGACACTTTCCTGATATAGGGAAACTAATAGTAGGATAATTTTAGTAATTGTAACTTTTTTGTTCATAATATATGGGAATTAAGGAAGACAGCATGTCTTTAAGATAGGATGAGCATGACACAATACACGGGCATATGACCTCACTGATATGGTAAGGGCAGAGTGAGGGCAGGAGGAGGCGTGGGTACTAAGGACAACCTTCTTTTGTTCTAGGGGCCATTTTCTTTTAGGGCATTTCAGCTGACAAATGAAAGCAATATACATGTAACAGCCCGTGAAGCTTTGAAATAACATGGTGCAAAAATAAAAAAATAAATAAAAATAAATAAATAAATAAATAAAATAAATAAACTCACGGAATGCAAACAATATACCTACAGCCATTAATCACTTTTCCTCTTCACAATCTAGCTTAACAACTTTGCATATTCCCTCTATCCACATTGCATAGTAATGCAACAAATCACACTTGCCTTTAAATTTTTAACTCCTCCAAATAATTCTCTATTCCTGCATCAGATTCACTTTCCTAACCTTCGTAATAAACACTGAGCTACATCCCTGACTCCTTATCTTATACAACAGTCTTGGAGAAAATACTTTGTTCCATTGCTAAATCTTATTAGTTTCTGAATAATTTTACTGAACGCAGAACTGAAAAACCAGGAATGTCACCCCTCCCTCTCCCCCCTCGCGTCTCACAGAAGGCAAGGAGAGAGCCAGCATGAAGTTTTTTAACCATGTCAGCGCTGGAAAGACAGTTACGTTACAATTATTGCAAAAGCAAAGAGACACAAAAACACAACATTTAATAATACTCTTCAGTGAAACTCAATACAAAACCCCCACCCTCTACCAGGGTAATGGCTAACACAAAATACAAAAACAATTATTATAATATACATACATTCTTAACCCTTTGTGATCTAGTTCTTCCTCAACCCTACCTTCCTGCTGAATAGCATTGCTACTCTGTACCAGTAAGCTTGCTTTCTTCTCTGTCAGTAATCTACCACATGAAGGCACAGCAATTTTACACACTTTAGCAATCTCTATCTTCAACTAGATCACACGCGCTAGCCAGCCCTTATTGGGCTTTTCTAACCCTGTCCCATTCCCCTCCTATACAGGCGTCCCAGATATAGGGGGAAAAGGTTTTAAACAGTGTCTACAATGGTGGACTGACACTCGAGAGGGGTGGGTCCCCCCCCAGTGCGTCTTCCCAAAACGTAGACTAGTCACTAATTGGAGGTGAGAAGTGTGTGACCAATCACTTCTCTCACAATAGAAATAGGAGAGGATAGAATAATAATATAGGAAGTATAGAAAAGGGAAAAGGCAAGGAAAAATCCTTAGAGACAGACACAGGAGTTCATGAGACTCCTAATTAAACAGACAAGACAACAATACAATTGAAATACAGTGCATGCATTACAGTTCAAATAAAATCAACAATAATCCCTTTCCTTCTACATGTGCTTACTCCAAAGTCACCTTTCTCAACCTCGTAGTGTCCCCGCTCGGAGAACGACTTTCATAAGTCTCACTACCAGCGGCCACGGAAAACAACTGACACCGGTCCGAGTTCCGTCAGCCTCCCTCTACACAGCAGTCCACAAGAATGTGGCCACCTCTATCCTCACTCCCGTAGTGCCCCTATAAAACCCACTTATAAGTCTCACTACCACGTGATGCGGAAAACAAGCAATGCCTACTTGAATCCCCCCAGGAAACAGAGTCCCCTGCCACAAGACTAAGTCCCCTACCACAAATAAACAGAAAACTGGAATTCCACCAGCCCCAGCGCTCAGGGTTGTGGTTACCAAAGAAAACCGGAATCCCCCCAGCCGAAGCTGTGGGTTACCAAAACCGGACTCCCCCCAGCCGAAGCTGTGGGTTACCAAAACCGGACTCCCCCCAGCCGAAGCTGTGGGTTACCAAAACCGGACTCCCCCCAGCCGAAGCTGTGGGTTACCAAAACCGGACTCCCCCCAGCCGAAGCTGTGGGTTACCAAAACCGGACTCCCCCCAGCCGAAGCTGTGGGTTACCACGTGCACAAAGAAGCTAGCTAGGCTCTCAAAGTGACACAAGAAGGATCACAGGAAATTATGAGTCTACACAAAATCCACAGTTCCAACAATCCTCTTTTTCCCTACAGCCCCAGCCACGAGGCTCCTAAAAGAGTTAAACAGGAAAAGATGACCCCCAGGAACACATCCACAGGTCAACCCCCCTTTTTCCCTACAACCACAGCACCGTGGTTCCTAAAAGGGGTAAAACAGGCAACAGAAGACCCAGGCAAATCCCCTCAGGTCCACCCCCCTTTATCCCAAAAGGGGTAAAATACAAACAGATAGACAGATATACTGAAGACCCAGGCAAATCCCCTCAGGTCCACCCCCCTTTATCCCAAAAAGGGGAAAACAAGCAAGACAGAACCCCAGGCAAATCCCCTGCAGGTCCACCCCCCCTTTATCTCAAAATGGGGAAACAGGCAAACAATTCAAACACAATTCAAACACACCCAGGCAACAGATAGACTAAAATGCAGGTAAACAAGTGAGTAACGAGACACCGGGCAAGATATTACCTGTCTTTGATGTCCTCCCGGGAAGCAGTCACAGACACGTGGACGGGTCAATCAAAGGGGCCGGAACATACCGGTGGCTCTGCAGAAGTCTCTACCGTGTACTTGGAGGTGATCAGTCTCCCTTCCTACCCCCAGGATTCCCCCGTCCAACAGCATCTTCCTTAGGACGGCTCACCGGCCAGAGGCCATAGCCCGATGCCCCACGTTGGGAGCCAAGTTGTTATGGTACTTTTTGAAAGTAAACCAAAATGTTCAAAGTCTATCTGTTCCTGTCCAAATCTGAGATGATTAAATTGCGTATACGCAGAAGTAAGCTCACACTGACACATGGAGTTCAGGTTAAAAGCACTTCAGAAAATTTAATGCAATCTGGTTGGAAAACAGTTGTGCAGATCTTTTTAAAAGCAAAATGACATCATCATTGAATATCAGATAATAACAAATAAACATCATTGATTGGATTAAACATTATGTGACTAACTTCGTGTCCACCCACCAATATTATTAATTGGCTCAGGGGTTTGAGTGACCAGCTAGGTGTCCTCCCACCGGGAGGTGGTATTGTTCTGGACAAGGGTGTGGACAGAAGGCTCAGGCGCCATCTTTCCCAGCATGAGGTTTACTCGGTGGAAAGGGGGGCTTGAGCGTCATTTTACACAGTCAGTGATATCAGGCCTCATGTCCAGGTGCAAGGTCTCTTATGAATAGAACATTTCATTACTACTGTGTTCTCGTGGCCTTCAAACTATACTATCTTACAAGTCTTAAGGAGTAGCCAGCACCTCCTGGTACTTGTCCTTGTAGGAAACACGGTCTTTGTCTACTGTATTAATTGGGTTGAGAAGTTCAGTCACGTAAGGTAGTTTTAAAATGAACAAGTTAAGTCATGAGGACAAAATGGAGGATTTGAAGAAGTCAGGTTAGGAGGACAAAATGGAGGATTGTCACAATATAAGGTTAAAATGGAGTTAGTACAATAATTCAATACAAGTACAATAATAATTTTTAATAATTCCACATCAAGACTGTGAAATAAAAGTATTTATATATATATATATATATATATATATATATATACAATCAAAACCAGAAATAATTGGGTTGCACTCACGGTCTTGGATAAAAAGTTGTAAATTTATTCCATAAATTGATGCAAAATCGACGTTTCGGTCCTCTCAGGGACCTTCCTCAGGATCAAATGACATACATACATACAACAAATATCGCCTTTATATAGCTATAAAATTAATACTTAATTGACTTACCCCAGGTGTAAAGAGTTCAACCGCGGCGTTCTCCATTCATAATTGCGCATGCGCGAAATAGACGCGACCTTCCATAACCCGGAACTTCTCCGTAATGACGTCACTGAACGTCGTTTCCCTGGTTACGCGGTATGCGTTACCTAGGGAACTATTCTACACAGGAAAATCGCTTGCAGGTTATACTCCGTGCACCTTGGGGTATACATATATACACACACAAATATATATTTGTATTATATACACAGAATGATAAAATATTCCATTCTAAAGTAACATTAAAGGACCACTATAGTGCCAGGAAAACAAACCCTCAGGGTCCCACTCCTGTCTGGCTGAAGGGGGAGGAAGGGGTTAATCACTTACCTTTCTCCAGCGCCTGGCTCCCTCTGCGCTAGGGAACTTTCCTCCCTCTTCCGACGTCAGCTTTGAATGCGCAAGAGCGTGCGCGCGCATTCAATCAGTCCATAGGAAAGCATTTCTCAATGCTTTCCTATGGACGTCAGCGTCTTCTCACTGTACCGATACTGACCGCATCGAAAACTATGTTGTAAAACATGATACTATGCTTATATGCTGTGTGTGTACATTTTATACGCTTTCTTTGTTCTGTACCCCTATATTTTTATGTCTTTATTGCAAAACAATAAAACTTGAATTAACCCCTTAAGGACACATGACATGTGTGACATGTCATGATTCCTTTTTATTCCAGAAGTTTGGTCCTTAAGGGGTTAAACAAAAAAAAAAAAGTAAAATTGGAGCAACGAATTTACTTAATTTCTTTTAAATATCCCTTAAAGCTAATGGTAAATGAAAAATAGCAGCAGGAAGAAAATAACTAAAAAAAATCATGCCTCCCCGTCGGGGAATCGAACCCCGGTCTCCCGCGTGACAGGCGGGGATACTTACCACTATACTAACGAGGAATTGCATACAATCCTACTCCGAGTTTACAGTCAAATGATTGACTGTGTACATACACTGCCTCATGACTGGCGCTAATTGGATCAGACACAGAAATAAGAGCTACTGATGGGTCATTTTACCGGGCCAACAAGATGGCAGCGATCCTTGTCACGTTATGTCCCCCATGTTCTGCAGGGGTCCCCCTCCGGGTTGCATGCCGGGATTGTGAGAGTGCTATTAGTGCCTGTGATCCCAGTGAGGCTCTGTCAGTTCCTGGAAGCTGAGTTGCAGAGTGTACCTGTGCAGTGCTATCACCAGCCATGGCAGATCCCAGCTCCTTCGCTTCTCCTGATCACTTCATCACCAGACACCTGAACCTCCATCTTAGCCTGGATTTCTGCAGCCGAGTTATCAGAGCCTCCACCTCCCTGACCGTGCGATCCCTGCAAGACAGCCTGAGCCAGCTGGTACAGTGACCATCATGTGCCACACCTGGCATGGGGCATAGATACAGCAATGGGTGCCACACCTGGCATGGGGCATAGACAGAGCACTGAGTGCATCACCTGGCATGGGGCATAGACAGAGCACTGAGTGCATCACCTGGCATGGGGCATAGATACAGCACTGTGCATCACCTGGCATGGGGCCCAGATAGAGCACTGTGCATCACCTGGCATGGGGCATAGATACAGCAATGTGTGCCACACCTGGCATGGGGCATAGACAGAGCACTGAGTGCATCACCTGGCATGGGGCACAGATACAGCAATGGGTGCATCACCTGGCCTGGGGCATAGATACAGCACTGAGTGCATCACCTGGCATGGGGCACAAATACAGCAATGGGTGCATCACCTGGCATGGGGCATAGATACAGTAATGGGTGCATCACCTGGCATGGGGCATAGATACAGCAATGGGTGCCACACCTGGCATGGGGCATAGATACAGCACTGAGTGCATCACCTGGCATGGGGCATAGATACAGCACTGAGTGCATCACCTGGCATGGGGCATAGATACAGCACTGTGTGCCACACCTGGCATGGGGCACAGATAGAGCACTGTGTGCCACACCTGGCATGGGGCATAGATACAGCAATGGGTGCCACACCTGGCATGGGGCACATATACAGCAATGGGTGCCACACCTGGCATGGGGAATAGACAGAGCACTGAGTGCATCACCTGGCATGGGGCATAGACAGAGCACTGAGTGCATCACCTGGCATGGGGCATAGATAGGGCACTGAGTGCATCACCTGGCATGGGGCATAGACAGAGCACTGTGTGCATCACCTGGCATAGGGCACAGATAGAGCACTGTGTGCCACACCTGGCATGGGGCACAGATACAGCAATGGGTGCCATACCTGGCATGGGGAATAGACAGAGCACTGAGTGCATCACCTGGCATGGGGCATAGATAGGGCACTGAGTGCATCACCTGGCATGGGGCATAGACAGAGCACTGAGTGCATCACCTGGCATGGGGCATAGATAGAGCACTGAGTGCATCACCTGGCATGGGGCATAGACAGAGCACTGAGTGCATCACCTGGCATGGGGCATAGATAGGGCACTGAGTGCATCACCTGGCATGGGGCACAGATAGAGCACTGTGTGCATCACCTGGCATGGGGCATAGATAGAGCACTGTGTGCCACACCTGGCATGGGGCATAGATACAGCACTGTGTGCATCACCTGGCATGTGGCATAGATAGAGCACTGAGTGCATCACCTGGCATGGGGCATAGACAGAGCACTGAGTGCCACACCTGGCATGGGGCATAGACAGAGCACTGAGTGCCACACCTGGCATGGGGCATAGATACAGCACTGTGTGCATCACCTGGCATGGGGCATATATAGAGCACTGTGTGCATCACCTGGCATGGGGCATAGACAGAGCACTGAGTGCCACACCTGGCATGGGGCATAGACAGAGCACTGAGTGCCACACCTGGCATGGGGCATAGACAGAGCACTGAGTGCCACACCTGGCATGGGGCATAGACAGAGCACTGAGCACTGAGTGCCACACCTGACATGGGGCATATATACAGCACTGTGTGCCACACCTGGCATGGGGCATAGATACAGCCCTGTGTGCATCACCTGGCATGGGGCATAGATAGAGCACTGTGTGCCACACCTGGCATGGGGCATAGATACAGCACTGTGTGCATCACCTGGCATGGGGCATAGATAGGGCACTGAGTGCATCACCTGGCATGGGGCATAGACAGAGCACTGTGTGCATCACCTGGCATAGGGCACAGATAGAGCACTGTGTGCATCACCTGGCATGGGGCATAGATACAGCAATGGGTGCCACACCTGGCATGGGGCACAGATAGAGCACTGTGTGCCACACCTGGCATGGGGCACAGATACAGCAATGGGTGCCACACCTGGCATGGGGAATAGACAGAGCACTGAGTGCACCACCTGGCATGGGGCATAGACAGAGCACTGAGTGCATCACCTGGCATGGGGCATAGATAGGGCACTGAGTGCATCACCTGGCATGGGGCATAGACAGAGCACTGTGTGCATCACCTGGCATGGGGCACAGATAGAGCACTGTGTGCATCACCTGGCATGGGGCATAGATAGAGCACTGTGTGCCACACCTGGCGTGGGGCATAGATACAGCACTGTGTGCATCACCTGGCATGGGGCATATATAGAGCACTGTGTGCATCACCTAGCATGGGGCATAGACAGAGCACTGAGTGCCACACCTGGCATGGGGCATAGACAGAGCACTGAGTGCCACACCTGGCATGGGGCATAGATACAGCACTGTGTGCATCACCTGGCATGGGGCATATATAGAGCACTGTGTGCATCACCTAGCATGGGGCATAGACAGAGCACTGAGTGCCACACCTGGCATTGGGCATAGACAAAGCACTGAGTGCCACACCTGGCATGGGGCATAGACAGAGCACTGAGTGCCACACCTGGCATGGGGCATAGATAGAGCACTGAGTGCCACACCTGACATGGGGCATATATACAGCACTGTGTGCCACACCTGGCATGGGGCATAGATACAGCCCTGTGTGCATCACCTGGCATGGGGCATAGATAGAGCACTGTGTGCCACACCTGGCATGGGGCATAGATACAGCACTGTGTGCCACACCTGGCATGGGGCATAGATACAGCCCTGTGTGCATCACCTGGCATGGGGCATAGATAGAGCACTGTGTGCCACACCTGGCATGGGGCATAGATACAGCACTGTGTGCATCACCTGGCATGGGGCATAGATAGAGCACTGAGTGCATCACCTGGCATGGGGCATAGATAGAGCACTGAGTTCATCACCTGGCATGGGGCATAGACAGAGCACTGAGTGCCACACCTGGTATGGGGCATAGACAGAGCACTGAGTACCACACCTGGCATGGGGCATAGATACAGCAATGGGTGCCACACCTGGCATGGGGCATAGACAGAGCACTGAGTGCATCACCTGGCATGGGGCATAGATAGAGCACTGAGTGTCACACCTGGCATGGGGCATAGATAGAGCACTGAGTGCCACACCTGGCATGGGGCATAGATAGAGCACTGTGTGCCACACCTGGCATGGGGCATAGATAGAGTACTGTGTGCCACACCTGGCACAGGCATAGATAGAGCACTGTGTCCGACACCTAGCACGGGGCATAGATAGAGCACTGAGTGCCCAACCTGGCATGGGGCATAGATAGAGCACTGTGTACCACACCTGGCATGAGGCATAGATACAGCACTGTGTGCCACACCTGGCATGGGGCATAGATAGAACACTGAGTGCCACACCTGACATGGGGCATAGATACAGCACTGTGTGCCACACCTGGCATGGGGCATAGATAGAACACTGTGTGCCACACCTGGCATGGGGCATAGATAGAACACTGAGTGCCACACCTGGCACGGGACTTATATACAGCACTGTGTGCCACACCTGGCATGGAGCATAGATAGAGCACTGAGTGCCACACCTGGCACGGGACATAGATACAGCACTGTGTGCCACACCTGGCATGGAGCATAGGGCACTGTGTGTCACACCTGGCTTGGGGCATAGGGCATTGGTTGCAACATGCAGCTCTGCAGTAATAGGTTTAGGACTAAGCTCTCTAATGTTTTGCGTAATGTGTGTGCTGGGGGTACAATGATATATCAGGGGGTAATATTATTTTTTTTGATTTTTTTTCTAATGTTTTTATAAATGTTGAACACTTACTGGTAACTATATAACAAAGATCATGTACCATAAATTATTAATAAATCAAGCTAATTTTTTTACAGTGCATTTATCTATATCCTGAAATTTAGCTTTTGCATATTGGTTCCGTACATGCTCTGCAATTTGCCCCAGCCAATCATAATGGAGAGCGTAAAGAGACAATCAAACAGAAATAATTTGGGGTTTTATCAAAATGTCATGATCGGAAAAAGTGGTGCAAATGCCTATAAGTGGGGCAATCACCAACAAACCATATAATCAGGTATTAGTGATTTGCTGAAATGTCACAACTTGGTATCGTGACCTTGATCAAATGTATGGATTTCTCCTCTTTTAATGCAATGTGTGCTCTGGCTGTGCTAGAGCACACATCGTCCATTGTGATGTCAATTGCTAAAACAGAGGAACCAAGCATCGTAATCACTACAGTGCACTACCATAACCACTACAGCTGTAGCATTTGACTTCTATATACAATAGTGCAACCATGTGCTGCCCATCAGTATGTATAATAGCTGACGAGGCCCAAAGAAGGTTGAAATGATCGTCCGGGGTTACTGTATCTCTTGTGCAGAGAGAACTTGCCGGCATTTAGGTTCTGGACTGCCCTTATGAGTGGGATCAGTCCGATATGCCTTGGAATAGGTTATCTCTGTAATTGCAAAAGTGATCAATGAGACCTGAGCAGGGATTTACCGAAGGGCAAGATATTGAGTTTCTCAAAGTTTTTGTCCTTTCTCAGAGTTCTTATATTCTTTGTTTTTGTTATAATTGATAGGTATTCAAAAACTCTTGATGGATTTGGCAGCCCTTGATATAAGTCTGCTCTATGTTAGTCTGATTATCATAAAAGGTTGTTCACTAAATTCGGAATTGCAGCAAATTAAATCCATATTGCAAACTTAAAGCTAAAATAGAGAACTTTTCCATAACAACTATTTTTGCCTAAAATCTTGCTGTTTTTATTGTAATTTGCTACAATTCAGAGTTTAGTGAATAACGCTTATAATATCTGTCTGTCTAAGTCCTTGAGCTGAAATGATATTGTCAGCATGTTGTGAAGATATGCTGTTCACGATATGCAAAGTCTTCTGATTTGCAGAGTCTAAAGGTGAATGGGCAGGTTCACAGAGTAGAAGGCAGAGATTTTATATTTTTAACAATTAGCTAATTTAAAAAGTTATTATTTAATCATAGACACCCTTGGACTCTGGCAGTAATGGTAGCTGAAGATCGATGAGAAAGAACTTGTCTGACACCATTCAGCTCTCTGCTACTAGTAAAGCTGCCATGTACGCCATGTTTTCATGGACTCCTGTCAAAGGATTAGCCCCATAAAACATAATTTTATATGTTAAAGGGTAGCACATTCTTAAATAAAATCACGTGTCCAAGAGCTACTAAAGCAGTAGCTTAATCTACTTATCCTGACACACTAAAAAACAATTTCAATAACAAAAATGTGGGCCCTAATCTGTGCTCTTTGTGTGTAATCTGTGTGTTTTGTTACATGCGATGGCTGTGTGTAGTGTGTATATATACTTGTTTTGCGTAATGTGTGTGCTGGCTGTATGTGATATGTGTTACCATGCTCCCTTACTTCATACCTTCCTGCAGGGAGGGGATGATCTTTGGTGGTACAATGGTGGGTCTTGGATCCCTGGTGGTATGGTGGGTAATTACATGGTAGTTTTTCGAGGTCCGTTGGTCCTTAACCTTTTTGAAGGTTTCTGTGCCCAGGTGTCCTTCCGGATCCCAGTGCTTTTGTGTCCTTTAGGTTCATAGCATCCTCCAAATTCCTGGTGTCTAATTCTTTTCCAGGATCCCTTCTCTCTAGCATTTTGCAGCTTAAGAAACCTCTAGGTCTCATTTTCCTTATGACATTCCAGGATCTTGGGTCCAATGTGTTTTCCATAAGCCACTACCACCATACATACTTACGGGTAGCAGCACCTATGTGTTTTTCTGACTCCGACACCCAGGGGTCCTTCAGGACCACAATCATGCATATCTTGCATCCTGTATATGGTTACAAATCTGCAGAAACCAATATACAATAGAATAAGAAGGAGGTACTTAATAAAACAATGGACTATAAGGATATGTGCTAAGAGAGACCTTAGGAAACAAAAAATTCAAAAGTAAATTAACATAAAAAATGGTGCACAAATTGTAGATTATGCTAGCTTTAGTGTACCTATAATCTTAATTCTATTAATGACAGGAGGCGAGTATTTGCTTAAGTCTCTCTTTACTAGAACTCCACAGCAGCACAGAAAAACAACTAATCAGAAAAAAGTTAGGTACTATAAAACTCCCTTCCCCATGCATCATTTCCTCTTTCAAGCTGCGACAAAACAGAATAAAAGGCAGAGAACATCATGGGGAAGAAACGAAGTCCTAGATACGATGAATATAACGATGTCCACCATCCAAGTGCAACCGTCAAACTAGATAGTGTAGATGGACTGTAAACTGAAACGAGATAAAAAACAGAATCGAACAGGTTGATTATCCAATGAAATGTACTCTGAATAAACATGTAGGTACCCAATGTAGCAACCAAATTAACCTAATATGTAAATATCCCAACCCTATTAATGGAAAAAAAAACAGACATAAGGAACAAGCGACAGGTAGCAGAGACAACAAACAGAGTTGCATACGTACCTGATAATCTAAACTATAACATAAAACAAGGGAGGGACAAGAATGGGTGGGAAATACTCGCCTCCTGTCATTAATAAAATTAAGATTATAGGTACACTAAAGCTAGCATAATCTACAATTTTATAACATGACAGGAGGCTTCGTATTTGCTGTTTGAAAGCTCAGTTCACCAATCCAACGCTGTTTGTGTCGCTGGTAATTATTCCAGGAAATATCAGAGTAATCCTAATTGGACATTCCAAATACGATAAATGACAGCCGACGGGTCAAAGGAGATGCCAACCGACGAAGTATCTCAAATACGGAAAAAGGCACCCACCGCCGGTAAATCCATTGCACCTGGAGTAGCAACCTGTTTCCTAGAAGTCGGTCCATGAGCTGGCAAGCTGACCTATTAGCCACATTCCTGTAGTTGTATAGCTTCGAAATCCGAACTAGGACTTAGGGTCGCGAGAAGAAAACTGACACCAAGTCTCAACTCATGATCCGTAAGGCGGCTCCTCCGATCGTGCCAGGGCCATTCGGTGATGCGGCCTTGCAGGGAGATCTCCAATCTCAAGGAATGCACCGAAGACCACCACCAAAATTGCAATGGAAACCGAGGAGGATCTTCATACCTTCCTGTCCTACCCGGTGGGATGTCTCATCCGAGCATAAATTCATAACGCACACAATGAGAGTGTGTCCAAACCAGCCGTATACTAAGTGATTCCAATAGTCCAAATGGACTGTGTAAAACCTCGGACGCCGTAGAGAAAGGGCTCCAAAAGACGTCCATTCAGGGTTCCGAACTGAACTTGAGTGGAGGAACGGAGGTCGACCATTCTGGGAATAGGGAATCCCAGAAATCTTCAAAGGAATGGGAAGAGCAAACAGGAACGCAGATTTCCATCCAGAAATGCCCTCGTCCAAGAGTGAAAGATGTCTGTGTAGAAGTCTGGGTATACCAGGTACCACCATAAGGTCCCGTAGGTCTCCTCGACGATAGTTGAAAAGTAGGGTAGCGTGAATCCAACAAAATGGCTCCCGTGAGGAATAACTAGAGTATAGATGGAGGGTCCTCCATCTCCGAACCCTGATCACCAGGTATGCGTTTCGAGGAGACGGGGCAGTCCTGCCATCTTATCCCAAGATCTGATGACCGGGGAGGTCAAGACAAACCGGGTTTCCCGGTCTTACCATGTGAACCATATGTACGGTTTGTACCTTCAGAGCGGGTAATAGGCCCTCCTTAATCGTGTTACCCGAGCAAGGCAGAGCCCGTTTGCTCCATGTAGGTCCCCGTATCTCCCGCCACCTAAAAATGGGAGAAAACTGTCTGAGCAGTAGTTACAATGGTCTGGATACCCAAAAACAGAAAGCAATCCTCTGCTTTCTATGGTGCCGAATATACCCAAACCTGCACTCACATAATACCTGAGTTCCATCCGATAGCCGAACCATCTCCAGGAATGTGTATAGATAAGTGGGGGTCACCCCTCGTTATACCTCTGTGAGAATATCCCTCCGTTGCAGGAGATAGACTAGAGGAATCCAGTCTAAATATGGATATCTTGCATGACCAGGCAGTCCTCTATATCGGAATCAGTAGCACGGACGTCAGATCCACTTGAATGCAGGAGGGACGCCCCTCCATGTAGTCATCGATGTCTAGCACAGGTACAAGCCTGTGTGATGAACAAATGGATGGCACCGTAGGGCGTCGAGTGTATGAGAGAGCCGCGCTCTCTACTAATGTGGTCAAATAACGTGCTAACGTCCGGCTGATAGTCTGAGCGGGCCGTACCCGTAAATAACCAAACAGTAGAGTCTGCATCCGTGACCGTTCCTCTCTATGAGAATGTTTCCTCCAAACATGACCCCCGTATCCAGCTCAGTCTCTGGCCGAGGTCGAGGGAGAGGTGCGTCCTCAAAGAACAACTCAGTGTCCGGTTCCGTATCTGAGAGGGGTTCGCTCTCTGCTCCAGAAGATAAAATGTCCTCGGATCGAAGTGATGGAGGGCCGCACCCTCCTGTGATCCAAGCTAGAGTCCCTAGAGACTCAGGGTGACCAACTATAGGGTACACCAAATACGAGTATCAGCATAAGGCTGAGGGTAATCCACGGGAAAAACGATGGAAAAACTATCAACTGACCGTCCGGATCCCGTGCGCGCGCGCGGGTTCCAGGCGGACCGTTGGTAGTCTGAGGAAAGCAGGAGACGTTCTCCGCAATCCACGAGCACCCGGGAGGTCGGAGGAGGTCAAGTCAGGCCTCTCGACGACCCGAGCGAAAGGAAAAGGAAGCCACGAAAAACGAAAAAGACAACAATAACGTAGATATGAGTAAAAAACGCAAATTCTATCTCAGCTAGAAGGCAAATAGCAGGCCGGAAGGCAAGACAAGTAAGCCCCACTGCACAGGGCCAGGAGCTAACCTTACGGAGGAATAACTACCGATAGCTATATGGATACCGGGAGGCAGATACGGAGTAGTTGATAAAGACAAGGAAAAACCGCGTTCTCCTGTAGGTGACTGAGCACCGGTCCTTGCCTGTGCAAAGTTCTCCTTGGAGATGTGCCCTCGCTGGACTGGCGCAAACCGCGGATGTGTGTCCGGGGTCTTCGTAATAAAACTTGCCCTTCAGGTCTGAGGTTTAGGGCCTTCACCCTACCTACCTTATCCAGATGGCCGTATATTGGTGTCCTCTTGGATAGTATGGCAATGGTGCTCGTCCGGACACCTGCCTATTTCTGTGTCACTGGTGGGCACTGGCTTCTCCTCAGTGATATTCCCCCAGGCCCGCGGCCAAAAGGGGGTTCGGCACCAATAGAGCGGGCCCAGCAGGCCAAACTAATGGACGCAGGATAGTTGGGCAAGCAAATAGGCACCGACATAGTAGGCCATACAAATAGGCACCGACCTAGGAGGCCAATAAATGGGGCACAGACCTAGCAGGCCGTTCTTATGGGCACAGACCTAGCAGGCCGTTCTTATGGGCACAGACGTAGCAGGCCATTCTTATGGGCACAGCAGGCCATTCTTATGGGCACAGACATAGCAGGCCAATCTTATGGGCACAGACATAGCAGGCCAATCTTATGGGCACAGACATAGCAGGCCAATCTTATGGGCACAGACATAGCAGGCCAATCTTATGGGCACAGACATAGCAGGCCAATCTTATGGGCACAGACATAGCAGGCCAATCTTATGGGCACAGATATAGCAGGCCAATCTTATGGGCACAGACATAGCAGGCCAATCTTATGGGCACAGACATAGCAGGCCGTTCTTATGGGCACAGACATAGCAGGCCAATCCTGGGTTGTATATTATATCATTGTCAGGATCGGGACAGGGATCCAACACGCAGAGTCCAAACAGTAGAAAGGTACGTGTACCGGGCCTTAGAATGGCCGGACTAACGTACAGAGAATAACAGAGAATGGTCAGAGACAAGCCGAGGTCGAGGGAACGAGAAGACAGGTAAGCGAGAGACAAGCCGGGTCAGAGGGATAACAGAGATAAGCAGAATAGTACAACAAGCCGGGTCAGAACCAAAGAGAATACTAGAATACAAGAGCACTGAGTGACTAGACAAGCTAGAACCACGACAGGGCAATGAGCTGAAGAGAGAAGCAAGCTTAAATACCCTGACTCCGGAGAGTAGACACGCCTCCGACAAGTCCTGATTAGATATCGGACAATTGAGTGACAGGTCACTCGGGATTGGCGTCATGACGTCACATACTGAGCGTCATGTTAGAAAAGGAAGCGGATCCCTCGCGGCCAGCGTTTAAGTGACTGGATGGACCGCGAGGAACGGAGGAAACGGCTCGTCTAGACGGATAAACGACTAAGTCTCTACCTCTCTCAGAGGTAGAGACCTCAGGTACCCTGACAGTACCCCCCCTCTCAGATACGCCCACCGGGCGGAAGGAACCGGGACGAGATGGAAAGCGGGAGTGAAACGCCCTGCGGAGGCGAGGGGCATGAACATCCTCCTGAGGTACCCAACTCCTCTCCTCAGGACCATATCCCTTCCAGTTGACTAGATATTGTAGCTTCCCCCGGGAGACTCGGGAATCGATAATGGAGTTGACCTCGTACTCCTCCTGACCCTCCACCTGAACTGAACGAGGTGAGGAAACCGTAGAGGAAAATCTGTTGCAAATTAGCGGTTTCAGCAAAGACACATGGAAGGAGTTGGGGATGCGTAAGGCAGATGGCAGAGCTAGGCGATACGCAACCGGGTTGATACGAGTCAGAACCCTGTAAGGACCTATGTAACGAGGAGCAAACTTCATAGAGGGAACTTTTAAACGAATGTTCTTAGTACTCAGCCATACTCTATCCCCAGGAACAAAAACTGGAGCCGCCCTTCTGTGCTTATCAGCGTGTTTTTTGAACAACATAGAATTATGCAGGAGAATTTGACGAGTCTGATCCAACAACTTCTTCAGATTGGCGACATGATCATCAACCGACGGTACTCCTTGGGAAGAAGAGACCGAAGGAAAAATGGAAGGATGAAAGCCATAGTTCATGAAGAAGGGGCTAGAACGAGTAGAATCACAAACGAGATTATTGTGTGCGAACTCCGCCCAAGGAATCAAACCGACCCAATCATCCTGGTGTTCGGAAACAAAGCAGCGCAGATATTGTTCAATCTTTTGATTGGTACGTTCAGCAGCCCCGTTAGACTGGGGGTGATAGGCAGAGGAAAAGTTCAATTTGATGCCTAATTGAGAACAGAAGGATCTCCAGAATCGTGAGACAAATTGAGAACCTCTATCAGAAACAATTTCAGAAGGTATCCCATGTAAGCGAAAAACCTCTCTCGCGAAAATCTCCGCCAATTCAGGAGAAGTCGGGAGTTTAGGTAACGGCACAAAATGAGCCATCTTAGTAAATCTATCAACCACCGTGAGAATAACAGTCTGTCTCTTGGAAGCAGGTAAATCCACAATAAAGTCCATGGCCAAGCAGGACCATGGTTTCTCAGGAATGTCCAAAGGGTGTAATAGACCACATGGCGATGTGTGAGGCTGTTTAGTCTTGGTACAAATCTCACAAGCTCCGATGAACTCCTTAATATCCTTTCGTAAGGAAGGCCACCAGAAATCCTTGGAGATCAGGGAATAAGTCTTGCGAATGCCAGGATGACCAGCCACCTTACTTTCGTGGAAACACTGTAAGAGCTCCAATTGGAGTTCAGGAGGAACAAAGTTTCTTCCCTCAGGAGTCTGTCCAGGTGCCAGATGTTGTGACTTCATGATCTGGGCAAGCAACGGAGAATGGATTTTGAGACTTGTGTTAGCAATAATATTGCATTTAGGTACAATAGAGGACAGAACCGGTTCAGATGAAGCAGAAGGTTCATATTGGCGAGATAGGGCATCGGCTTTAGAATTTTTCGAACCAGGCCTATAAGTGAGAACGTAATTGAAATGGGTGAGGAATAACGACCAACGAGCTTGCCTGGAGGACAATCGCTTGGCCTCTCCAATATAGGACAAGTTCTTGTGATCCGTTAAAATAGTAACAGGATGTAATGTCCCTTCCAATAAATGTCTCCATTCTTTTAAAGCCTTGATAACAGCTAGTAGTTCTCTGTCACCAATGTCATATCTGCTCTCAGCACCAGACAATTTTTTAGAAAAAAATCCACATGGGTGTAACGGTTTATCCACACCTAGCCTTTGGGATAGGATAGCACCTATGCCAGTCTCCGAGGCGTCAACCTCAAGTAGGAAAGGAAGAGTGGTATTAGGGTGAACTAAAATTGGGGCGGAAGCAAAAAGCTCCTTGAGAGTTTTGAAAGCAAGGAGAGCTTCCTTAGACCAATTCTTAGTATCAGCCCCCTGTTTGGTCATATTGGTAATGGGCGCAATAATAGAAGAATAACCCTTAATAAAGCGCCTATAATAATTGGAGAACCCAATAAATCTCTGAACGGCCTTAAGACCCTTGGGTAGAGGCCAATCTAGAATGGACTGGAGTTTATCCGGGTCCATCTTAAATCCCTCCCCAGAGATCACATAACCGAGGAAGTTTACTTGGGATTGATCGAAACTACATTTCTCCAATTTGCAGTACAGACCATGTTGAAGAAGTTTGTGCAAAACCCTTCTGACTTGTTCGTGGTGAGTCTCAATCTCTCTAGAATGTATGAGTATATCGTCCAGGTATACAATAACACACTCATGCTGAAATTCCCTAAGAACCTCATTTATCAGATCCTGGAATACAGCCGGTGCATTACATAACCCAAAAGGCATAACTGTATATTCATAGTGACCGTATCGAGTATTGAACGCCGTCATCCACTCGTGTCCCTGCTGGACTCTCACCAAGTTATATGCCCCTCTGAGATCTAACTTGGTGAAAATGTTAGAACCCTTTAAACGATCAAAGAGTTCGGTAATCAAAGGAATGGGATAAGCATTCCTAATAGTTATCTTGTTCAAACCTCGATAATCAATACAAGGCCTAAGTGTACCATCCTTCTTTTTAACAAAAAAGAATCCAGCCCCGGCAGGGGAGGAGGATCTCCTAATGAATCCCTTGTCTAAATTCTCGTGAATATACTCCTCTAGAACTGAATTCTCCTTAGTAGATAACGGGTATACATGACCCCTGGGAGGCATAGTACCAGGAAGTAGGTTAATCTTGCAGTCAAAGGATCTGTGTGGAGGTAAGGTATCGGCTCTCTTTTTATCAAATACTGCCTTTAAATCCAGGTACTGAGGCGGTATTTGTGTCTCTGTAGGATTAGAGGAGTTAGCCGACGTGTTAGCCAGGCAAAGAGGCGAGACCCTCCGCAAACATTTCTCTTGACAATTCTGACCCCATGAAACTATCTCCCCTAACTCCCAATTAATGATAGGGTTATGTCTCTTTAACCAGGAGTACCCCAGGACTATGGGAATAGAAGGAGAGGAAATGATCAACAGGGATAGGTCTTCCTCATGCAAGATACCAACAGTTAAATTAACAGGTATGGTCTCACGGAAAATAACAGGCTCAAGTAAAGGTCTACCATCTATGGCCTCAACGGCCAGGGGTGTCTCTCTTAACTGGGATGGGATAGTATGCTTGTTAACAAAAACTTGATCGATAAAGCTCTCAGCGGCTCCAGAATCGATCAAAGCCATGGTTTTTACTACTCCCTTCTCCCAAGTCAAAGAAACGGGTAACAGAAGCCTGTGATCTTTATAATTGTGAACAGAGGACAAAATAGATACACCCAAGGCCTGTCCTCTAGAGAAACTTAGGTGCGAGCGTTTCCCGAACGATTGGGACAATTTAGGCGTAAATGACCTCTGACTCCACAGTACATACATAAACCCTCCCTTCTCCTGTACTGTCTCTCCTCCTCTGTGAGGTGAGTATTACCTATCTGCATAGGCTCTGGGAAACGTGAGATTTTGATCTCAGAATTTTGAAATGCAGGAGCTAGTTTAAAGGAGGGTCTACGAGTCCTATCTCGAGTATTCTGCCTCTCTCTTAAGCGTTCATCAATGCGAGAGATAAAAGAAATTAAATCCTCCAAATTCTCAGGGAGCTCTCTAGTAGCGACCTCGTCAAGGATTACATCTGATAACCCATTTAAAAATACGTCTATATAAGCCTGTTCGTTCCACTTAACTTCTGCCGCCAAGGATCTGAACTCTAGTGCATAATCCACAAGTGTTCGATTTTCCTGTCTAAGGCGCAACAGTAATCTAGCTGCATTGACCTTCCTACCAGGGGGGTCAAAAGTTCTTTTAAAAGCAGCTACAAAGGCATTATAGTTATACACTAACGGGTTATCATTCTCCCATAAAGGATTAGCCCATCTCAGAGCCTTCTCAATGAGTAACGTAACAATAAATCCAACCTTCGCTCTATCTGTAGGATAGGAGCGGGGTTGTAATTCGAAATGGATGCTGATCTGGTTCAAAAAGCCACGACACTTCTCAGGAGAACCGCCATAACGTACTGGTGGAGTAATACGAGAAGAAGCACCTACAGTAGCTACTTCTAGACCTGAACTTACAGGAGAGATCGAAGGAGTACGTGTCTCCTCTGGTGGGTTACTAGCACGAGACAATAGCGCCTGTAGTGCTAGGGCCATCTGATCCATCCTGTGTTCCATGGCATCAAACCTGGGGTCGGAAGAACCAAGCTGACTGTTTGTACCTGCAGGATCCATTGGCCCTGTCGTAATGTCAGGATCGGGACAGGGATCCAACACGCAGAGTCCAAACAGTAGAAAGGTACGTGTACCGGGCCTTAGAATGGCCGGACTAACGTACAGAGAATAACAGAGAATGGTCAGAGACAAGCCGAGGTCGAGGGAACGAGAAGACAGGTAAGCGAGAGACAAGCCGGGTCAGAGGGATAACAGAGATAAGCAGAATAGTACAACAAGCCGGGTCAGAACCAAAGAGAATACTAGAATACAAGAGCACTGAGTGACTAGACAAGCTAGAACCACGACAGGGCAATGAGCTGAAGAGAGAAGCAAGCTTAAATACCCTGACTCCGGAGAGTAGACACGCCTCCGACAAGTCCTGATTAGATATCGGACAATTGAGTGACAGGTCACTCGGGATTGGCGTCATGACGTCACGTACTGAGCGTCATGTTAGAAAAGGAAGCGGATCCCTCGCGGCCAGCGTTTAAGTGACTGGATGGACCGCGAGGAACGGAGGAAACGGCTCGTCTAGACGGATAAACGACTAAGTCTCTACCTCTCTCAGAGGTAGAGACCTCAGGTACCCTGACAATCATATGATTATGTGTTATTTATATAGCGCCATCCAATTCCGCGGCGCTTTACCATGAGCCTTGCATGAGTAATGGGGACCTCTAAGCTGGGGTAGAGTTCCCCAAAAAATTGCAGACCTTCAGAGCACTCTGACATAGGCCCCCAGACATCAACCCATTTAGACAGCGTAGTGCCGTGTGAATAACTTGAACCGGGCCGGGCAGTCCCTAAATGCCCAGTCGGCAAATAGCGGTATCCCAGCTGCATTGGGTATAAGCGGAAGTTGTGTGAGTGATTACCAAGTTCATGAAAGTAAGATGCATTGAGCGATACGCTCCTTACTGTGAAGCGGAATGCACCTGCTCACACAGATCTGTTGATGTTTCATCATTAATATAGATACCATCCTCATCTCTAAAAATATATAAAGTAGCAGTGCAGACTGGTCTTCCCAAGCCAGTGTGAGCCAGATCCAGGTCTGGTAACCTTATATCTATGCCATGGACGGTGAATTCGTACCAGAAAAATCTCCTCTGAGACCCCATGGCTGGACCCGAAAATTATACTATGAAGCACATGAATCCTAGATCCTAATACCTGTAACTCGCAGGAAACCGTGACAGACACTGTCAGCAAACAACCCACAGTATCCTGAGATATAGACAGTCAGCCAAACTCACAGCAATCTGTGATATACGCTGTCAGTAAAACTCGCAGTATCCCACGATATACACTATCAGCAAAACTCACAGAAAAATGTGACATGCACTGTCGGTAAGGCACACTGCAATCTGCAATATACGCCAACAGTAAAACACGCAGAAATCCGTGATACACACCGTCAGCAAACTGCGGCGTACGCTCTCAGCAAACCGCGACGTACACTGTCAGCAAACCGCGACGTACACTGTCGGCAAACTGCGACGTACACTGCTGGCAAACTGCGACGTACACTCTCGGCAAACTGCGACGTACACTCCCGGCAAACTGCGACGTACACTCTCCAGTGACGCACACTCTCAGAAAACAGTGACGCACACTCTCAGTAAACAGTGACGTACACTCTCAGTAAACAGTGACGTACACTCTCCGCAGACGGAGACATACACTCTCAGCAGACGGAGACATACACTCTCAGCAGACGGAGACATACACTCTCAGCAGACAGTGACATACACTCTCAGCAGACAGTGACATACACTGATAGAAAAAAAGTGACCTACACTGACAGAAAAAAGTGACATACACCGACAGTAAACAGTGGCATACACTGATAGTAAACAGTGAAATACACACAGAAAACAGTGACATATACTGACAGAAAACAGTGACATACACTGACAGAAAAACAGTGACATACACACACACAGTAAAACACCTAGCAATAAAATAAACAACTGTCATAGAACACATAAGCCTCATATGCAAAGAAAGGTGATATAAAAAACCATAAGGCTCACAGCCAGATATACACTGTATGCAAAATATAGTCATGTGTAGAAAACAGGTAGACCTGCTGAGATCCGCCGGGGGATCCCAGCAGGGCAGCAAAACGCCAAGCTCCGACCGTGGAGGGAGGAGGGGCCGCGAGCAGGCGCCCCTTCTCTAGCCGGTCGGATCCACGTGGCTGAGAGGAACCCGGCCGCGGCAAGGCGGCCACGTGTGTGAGCGGACCGGTCGCGGGGTACTCGCGTCTGACCGCGAGAAAAACCCCGGGCGCCGGCTGGCTCACACCAGAGTTCAGGGAGTCAGAGGAGGCAGCCAAGCGGCTAGTCTCCTGACATCCCGAGCGGAGCGCCCGCAGCCCCAGAAGGGGGGGGGAAACTAATAAAATGGCGCCAGGGAGAGGGTGGAGGGAGGGGGAAAGTAAACCGCAGGGGGACCCCCCCAAAAAACACCACATCTCCGGGAAAAAACATCCCCAAAGACACAGGGGGAATGAGTAGGAAAGGGGGGAAGACCTGAAGCAAAATCAGTAAATAAAACAACGAAAATACTATGAATAATCTGCAAAGAAAACATAAAAAAGGATAAAGGCTATAACAAAAAAAACATACCGTAGCAAAAAATATATACAAGCAATATATATAATAAATAAAATATATCAATATAATAAAAATGACAAAATACAAAAACACATAAGATAGATATAATGATAACCTAAAGAAAGCATAATAAGACCCAAAGCCACCCACTATAAGCAGGAGGCAGAGGTACTCTGACCTGTACTGATGCGGAGCAGCAAAGAAAGAGGAAATGATGCATGGGGAGGGGAGTTTTATAGTACCTAACTTTTTTCTGATTGGTTGTTTTTCTGTGCTGCTGTGGAGTTCTAGTAAAGAGAGACTTAAGCAAATACGAAGCCTCCTGTCATGTTATAAAATTCATATTTCAGAAATGAAAAGATATCAAATTTAATAAATATTTTCTAAAATAGTGTATTATTATTATTATTATTTATATAGCTCCAACAAATTCCGTAGCGCTTTACAATGGGTGGACTAACAAACATGTAATTGTAACCGGACAAGTTGGACACACAGGAACAGAGGGGTGGAGGACCCTGCTCAATGAGCTTACATGCTAGAGATAGTGGGGTAAAGTGACACAAAAAGGTAAGGGAAGTATTAGGGAAGTAGATTGGGATGGTATGAATATGACTATGATTTTATAATCTTAATATAATATAATATGAATATGATTTGATGATATGAATATGACTATGATTTTAACAAGACATAATCAGCTAGGATAGATCCTACAGTGTAAAGATGTAAAACCATAAATGTAGAAAACGGAGACTATAGCCATTTATTCATAATCTGACATTTAACTGAGAAAACATATTTAGAATAAGTAAAATCTAGGAATACAGTCAGATGGTCTGATTAATGTGTTAAAGGAAAACTCCACATTTATCCATACATTTGTGTATAACCCTGCAGCGATATTCACTAAAGTTAGAAATGTCGAGAATTCTGAGTGAATTTCATATTTATGGTCAAAGTAGCCAAACTGGAAGAAAAAAAAACTATTTTCTTTCACTTTGGCTACTTTGGCCTCAAATTTGAATTAATAACAATTCTCGCTTTAGTGAATAGTGCTGTTACAGTGACATATTGCCAATTTAGATTTTAGGTAGCCCCTTTTACCCGAAAATAAATAATTAACTTACCAGTAATCGAGCAACAAAAGGGTGTTTCTTTGCAGCTCTGATCTGACTGCTGTGAGATTAGTATTAGTAACCTCCCAGCAGGGCCGCCATCAGGGGGTGACAACCATAACGGTTGTCACGGGCCCGGCGGCCCTGGGGGGCCCCACGTGTAGCAGCGGAATTGCCGCCGGTGCAGTTGCACCGGCGCCCGCACGCTGATGGGGCCCATCGGGTGGCCCATGCACATAGGGCCACCCGATGGGCCCCATATCTTCAGGGGCCCGGTCAGCGCTGTGGCCGTGGTATAGCGCCGACCGGGCCCCTTTAAAAAAAAAATGCCGCCGCAGCGCAAGTGCTGCTGGGAGGAAGTGGTCACTTCCTCCCAGCTCACTCCGCGCGGAAGGAGCGCCTGCCCCACAATGAAGAGGGAGAGCCAGCCGACTGCCAGTCCCATCAGCCCCAGCCAGCCACCCTCCTGCAAGGACAAGGTAAGAAGCAGGAGGGTGGCTGGAAAATGAGCTCTGTGTGTGTGTATGTCTGTATGTCTGTCTGTGTGTATGTATGTCTGTCTGTATGTGTGTCTGTGTATGTGTGTATGTATGTGTGTATGTGTGTATGTGTGTATTTATGTCTGTTTGTGTATGTGTATGCATGTCTGTGTGTATGTCTGTTTGTGTCTATATCTGTGTGTATGAATGTATGTCTGTATGCATGTATGTCTATCTGTATGCATGTCATTATGTGTGTATGAATGTCAGTGTATGTATGTCTGCATGTCAGTATGAATGTGTGTATGTCAGTATGAATGTCTGTCTGTATGTCATTATGAATGTGTCTGTGTCTGTATGTCCTTATGCATGTGTGTCTGTATGTATGTTAGTATGTGTCTGTCACTATGTACGCCTGTGTGTCTGTATATGTGTGTATCTCTCAGTATGTGTGTGTCAGCATTTATGCCTATATGCGTATCAGTATGTGTGTCTGTTAGTATGTATCAGTGTGTGTGTGTGTGTGTATCTGTGTCCTTTTGTATCAGTGAATGTGTTTGTGTCTGTGTGTGTATTCCTGTGGGCGGGATTTGGAGGCGGTCTCTGTGGGCGGTTTTGGAGGTGGGTCCCCAGGGGCCCAGACCCTGAGCTCAGTTAGGGGCCCCAAAATTTCTGGTGGCGGCCCTGCCTCCCAGTCAATAGAATGCTACAAGTAGAGAGGCATAACAATGCAGGCATATGTTAAACATAGAAACATAGAATGTGATGGCAGATAAGAACCATTCGGCCCATCTAGTCTGCCAATTTTCTAAATACTTTCATTAGTCCCTGGCCTTATCTTATATCTAGGATAGCCTTATGCCTATCCCATGCATGCTTAAACTCCTTTACTGTGTTAACCTCTACCACTTCAGAACTACTTGTGTTCGTCAATAGCTGTTCTGCACCTTCAGTGCTTCTCATAGAGAAGCCTGTAAACCAATACTTCTCTGTGAGGAGCCCTCAAGGGACTCACAGCACTTTATAAAAGAGACAATTTCTCTTGCAATCTGCACTTTTCTAAAGTGACAAATGGGAGGACAATCTTTTAATGCCTCAGGTACCTAAGGGGTAATGAACCCCAGTCACAGTTGGATTGAAGGCCTCCCTGTATGAACTGAAATGATAAGGTTTTACTCACATTTAATCCTGCACTGTCCCTGTCTCAATAATGTGAATCTTAAAAGGACACTATAAGTACAAAAACAACTTTAGATTAATGAAGCAGTTTTGGTGTATAGATGATGCCCCTGCAGTCTCACTGCTCTGTTCTCTGCCATTAAGAAGTGAAATCATTTTCTTTATGCAGCCTTGGCCACATCTCCCCTGGTTTTTCTTCCCAGTTGTGCTGTCTTCTCATTCTTGTGGTGGTAGGTTTTGGTATTCATGTACATTTTTCTGTCCTGGCTGAGATGGATAACAGGAAAAACAGATGAGATTAACTTGACCCAAGAGAGGACTAGCAAATGAAGCCAGAATTCTGGATTGAAGTAGGAGAAATCTGATTGGCATTACGCAATCAAGAAGGATTTTTTCTCTTTTTTGGGCATAATTGGCCAATGCTTCAATCATTTTTGGATCAACAGGATAGAACTAGGTAGACTTGATTTAATCTTTTTTTTTTTTGCCTAGATTGCTATTTACCTATGTAAATGATGCTATGACCTCAACATCAACACAATGTTAACGAGAGGGACCACTGCATTTGTTATTCAATTAAGCCAAATCACTAAAACGTAAAGCCATTTTCAGCTGGAAAACAGGGGACCTAGAAATTGGAGATTTGTATTACACAAAAGAAATAGTGACAGCCATCTAATGAGCTCTCCATTACCAGTCCTTGAGACATATCTAAGAAAGACTAGATGATATTTTTTGTCAGGCCCCCATTTGCCCTTGTCCTTACCTCACGATCTCTCACCACGTCTTCCCCTCTCCTTGCTCCTTGTTGCTGCGGGTTGGCGGCAGGCGTCATTCCCTGCATCTGAAGCGGTGCTTCTTTGTCTTTACAGACCACAAATCGGAAGGGAGAGCCTTCTCTGATGTGGCATGGCTGGTGTGCATTGACGCGTCAAGGACCAGCCTCCCTAGTCACTCGCAGGCTGGAACAACATTGTTTTACATAGGACAATGCCGGGTGTGTGTGACCCATGGATAACTTGGATAGTACTCATCTTCTTCTTTATATAATAGTCTGTATCCTAGTCCTCTTAGTTTAGTTATACTGTGCACCTAGTAGTATTCACTCTAGTACCTGCTGCCTATTTGTTCATTTACCTGTCTGTTCCGCTTAAGAACCCATGCTGCCTTAACCACATTTTTTGCCTGATCCTTATCTGCAGTGCGACTTAGATATTTCTATCCAGCTTCTATCCTTCCGCTAAACCTTAAATTATTAGAGCACCTGGATCACTCAGACTTGAAACGCTTAAACCAAACTTGATTTTTTACATTTATTTTCTTGCGTTTTTTGTTTTTTTATATATACATTGTATTTCTACAGATATATACCTTTTTACTGCTATATACTATATTTCAAATTTTCTTCTAGATATATACTTTTCTTGTTTTACTCTTGTAGATTGAATACATTGTATTGGACACTTGAATGTTGTTGTTCACTTACAGGTGCAAGAAAAAGTATGTGAAGCCTTTGGAATGATATGGATTTCTGCACAAATTGGTCATAAAATGTGATCTGATCATCATCTAAGTCACAACAATAGACAATCACAGTCTGCTTAAACTAATAACACACAAAGAATAATATGTTGCCATGATTTTAATGAATACACCATGTAAACATTCACAGTGCAGGTGGAAAAAGTATGTGAACCCCTAGACTAATTACATCTCCAAGAGCTAATTGGAATGAGATGTCAGCCAACTGGAGTCCAATCAATGAGATGAGATTGGAGGTGTTGGTTACAGCTGCCCTGCCCTTTAAAAAACACACCCCAGTTCTGGGTTTGCTTTTCACAAGAAGCATTGCCTGATGTGAATGATGCCTCGCACAAAAGAGCTCTCAGAAGACCTACAATTAAGAATTGTTGACTTGCATAAAGCTGGAAAGGGTTATAAAAGTATCTCCAAAAGCCTTGCTGTTCATCAGTCCACGGTAAGACAAATTGTCTATAAATGGAGAAAGTTCAGCACTCCTGCTACTCTCCCTAGGAGTGGCCGTCTTGTAAAGATGACTGCAAGAGCACAGCGCAGACTGCTCAATGAGGTGAAGCAGAATCCTAGAGTGTCAGCTAAAGACTTACAAAAGAGATAGATGCAGGACGTAGGCTCATATGAGCTCATCTCTTCACCATTATTTTATGGGACTTTTACTTTGTATTTTATGTAAGTGTTTTACAATAAATTAATTTTAGATTGTTCATATGAGCCTACGTCCTGCATCTATTCTCCTGCAAACAAAGAAGAGCAGTGCCCTCTTAAAGGCACATTACCTATCACACTGAGAGCCCAGTTTGGATTGGCTCTCTTAAAGGTGAGCAAGCACATGTACTTGTTTTACTGCTACATTGGGTTGAAGATAATACACTAGGACTCTGGTCCATTGTTCCCTTTCTCTCCCTTTCTTTGAGGATTACCATACAGTTATTGAAGAAGCTTGGTATTTGCTTTAAAATACCTCTGCGTTTATGATCTGAGCCTATCCCTGTCAGGCTCTGAACCATGTGAGTTTGTTACATATACAGCTCTTCTCTCTAAGAATATCAAGTCCAGATATACTACACCATTGTTTCCATTATATCTTTTCCTTTTAGATTCTCACGTATTGCATACCCCTTAATACAAGGGTGAGTCAAGTTATTTAGATTAGCGCTCCACTGGGTTTTGTTTGTTGTGACCCTTCTGTTCCACTTTCATTACCCCATTTTCTTGCATGCTATTGTGTTAAGGTTTGGAGGTACCTACACGTGTGTGAGCTGCTTAATGGAATCAGGTTCTTCACTATACTATATTTGAAGCGCCTATACAGCACGGTTTATTTGTTATTACGCATCATGGTTTGGGGCTGCTTTGGTGCGACATGGCCTGGACGCAGTGGCGTACACATGACCCATGGGGCCCCGGTGCGAAAATTGATCCGCGGGCCCCCCCCCCCTCGCGCTTACTCTGCGCGGGCCAGGGCAGCAACACATGGCGGCGGGCACCTGGTCGCAGGGGTATGTACGCCACTGCATGCAGATGCACACACACTTAAAGGACCACTACAGACACCCAGATCACATCAGCTCAATAAAGTGGTCTGGGTGTCAGGTCCCTCTAGTTTTAACCCTGCAGCTGAAAGCATAGCAGTTTCAGAGAAACTGATATGTTTCACTGAGGGTTAATCCAGCCTCTAGTGGCTGTCTCACTGACAGCCGCTAGAGGCGCTTCCGCCATTTTAAGACACTGAACGTCCATAGGAAAGCATTGAGTAATGCTTTCCTATGGGCGGTTTGAATGCGTGCGCGGCTCTTGCCGTGCATGCGCATTCGGAGCTGAGAGGCGGAGGGATCCCCAGCGCCATGGGAGTCCGGCGCTAGAGAAAGGTAAGTGCTGAAGACACACACACACTCACGAACAAATGCATACACACTAGCTAACAGACACACACATTTACTGACAAAGACACACTCAGCGGCAGACATACATACACACTCACTTACAAAACATACACTCTCACTGACAAACACACACTCACTAACAGACATCAAACAGACTCACTAACACACAAACACACTCAGTAACAGACACACACAGTAACACACTCACTGACACTCACTAGCAGACACACACTCTAACACAAACACCAACACTCACACTAACACACACACACACACTAACGCTCACACACACTAACACACACACACACTAACACTCACTCACTCACACACACTAACACTCACTCACACACACACTAACACACACACACTAACACTCACACACACTAACACTCACACACACTAACACACTCACACACACACTTACACTTACACATGTTTTTTTTTATTTAATCCCCCCAGCCTCCTTACCTTTTGGAGTGCTGAGGGGATTCCCTGGGGTCCAGTGGTGCTGCTGGGCTCCTGGGGGGGCCGGTCACCCGGCGGGCTGGCTGGTCCTGCGGGCGCGCGAGGGAGCACTCTCCCCTGAGTGCTTCCTCTTCAGCTCCTCGCGCGCCGCGTACTGATACCGGTATCAGTGCGGTGCGCGAGGGAGCTGAAGAGGAAGCACTCAGGGGAGAGTGCTCCCTCGCGCACCAGCCGGCCGCCGGGTGTAAGCAGGGCCAGCCTTGGGGGGCCCGGAGGTGGCCGGCTCCTGGGCCCCCCAGGAGAAGAGGCTGGCCCAGAGCGTACATACCGGGTCGCAGGGGCGGCCGGGCCCCCTGGTGGGCCGGGCCCGGTCACAGCCGCGACCCCTGCGACCCTGGTATGTACGCCACTGCCTGGACGGATTGCTATCATCGAAGGAAAAATTAATTCCCAAGTTTATCAAGACATTTTGCAGGAGAACTTAAGGCCATCTGTCTACCAGCTGAAGCTCAACAGAAGATGGGTGTTGCAACAGGACAGTGACCCAAAGCATAGAAGTAAATCAACAAGAGAAAGGCCAACCCCCGGAGCGAATAAGGAGGGGGGAGCATGACTGCTGCCCTGAGGAGTTGGCATAGCAACCAAAAGGATACAGTTGGTTTTACAGTTGAAAGCATGGAATTCTGGGAAAAATTACCAGACTACTGGTGAACAATGCTGAGGGAGCCTGGCAGTGTATTTCCCCACCCACCCTCCCCAACTGTTCTGTTCTGGAATTGTTGTTTTGTGTTGTGTTTTGTTTGTTCTCATTTTGTCACAGCTGCGGGTTTCCTGTGCCAGCAAGTTTGGTAAATGAATAATGCCCGGACGGGCTTGGGGAGTCGCAGCCTGAATTTGGTTGATGACGAAGGACAGGCTGAAGAGGCTCTGGAAGAAGTTTTAAGTGTACCTGTCTGCTGGGTAAAACCAGCAGCTGACAGTATTTGGTTATGCTGGTTTAAATAAAGCTGTGGCCGTTGCCCTTAACCACTTAACATGGTGTTGCGTTACTTATCGGGAATGGAAGGTTAACAGGATTTGGTGATCGAAGGAGTCAGCAGTCATGGCTTAAACAGAAGAAAATACGCCTTCTGAAGTGGCCCAGTCAGAGTCTTGACCTCAACCCGATTGAGATGCTGTGGCATGACCTCGAGAAAGCGATTCACACCAGACATCCCAAGAATCTTGCTGAACTGAAACAGTTCTGTAAAGAGGAATGGTCAAGAATTACTCCTGACCGTTGTGCACGTCTGATCTGCAACTACAGGAAATGTTTGGTTGAAGCTATTGCTGCCAAAGGAGGTTCAACCAGTTATTAAAGCCAAGGGTTCACATACTTTTTCCACCTGCACTGTGAATGTTTACATGGTGTGTTCAATAAAAACATGGCAACATTTCATTCTTTGTGTGTTATTAGTTTAAGCAGACTGTGATTGTCTATTGTTGTGACTTAGATGATGATCAGATCACATTTTATGACCAATTTGTGCAGAACTCCATATCATTCCAAAGGGTTCACATACTTTTTCTTGCAACTGTATGTAGCCATTGTTATCTGGTCTAATAATTACATTAATTCTGTTGGCTCGAAACTTCTCACGACTACTGTTATGAGTAAATGAATACATATGGGGGGATAGGTACAATGAGGAAACTATGGAGATATAGATTCAAAGAAGAAGGGAGGATACGGGAAGAGTTATACAAGTGTTTTTCAGTGGCACTTGGTTTAAAAAGGATAGGGAAAAAAATATATATGGAAAAGCTCTCTCTGTGAAACACTGGTAAAGACATAATATGCAAACCCAAGCTGTTTGTTTTTTTCTGTGGCATGTTTAGGGTGGGTAGACATATTTTCCAAAGCTAATATAAAAGTATACGTATATTGCCCAATTGGACAGTTACAACTATGATGAAGCAATGTTAAGAAAATCTCAATTAGCTAAAATGCAAGGGTAGAGGAAGCAAATCACTTCCTCTTACCGGTATATTATTTTGCCATTATTAAAGCAAGAAGAATTCAGTGAAAGCATTATCAGCAAGCATAAATATATACATATATAACCTACATGTTCTTAAATGTAAAAAACATGAATATTGAAGAGAAGTAAAGAATTTCAAAATGTGAGTCCCACATGAGATGACTTAAAATGTTTACACAGCAAGCGTCTGTGATTACAGGTCATCAGTAGTGAACAGTAGAAGGATACTAATGGACGTCAGGAATGAGGAGACTCTCCCAAAGCTGACACAAGGTGGGTCTAACTGATTTTAGCTCTTTTAGTGACAAAATAGGGGCATTGATCTAAGCCAGGGATTTCAATCTCATTTGTTCTGGAGGGTCAAATTGTCCACTGATATAGGTATGGCTGCGGGGGGGAAATGAACAGAGGTACGGTACGGTTCACTATTATTGGGCCACAAGGCCTGATATAAGAGTAGTCTTGCAGGCCAAACACATGGGCTCCATATGAGGGCTGTAGGTAGACCTTAAAGGACCACTCTAGTGCCAGGAAAGCATACTCGTTTTCCTGGCACTAGAGTGCCCTGAGGGTGCCCCCACCCTCAGGGTGCCCCCACCCTCAGGGACCCCCTCCCGCCCGGCTCTGGAAAGGGGAAAGGGGTAAAAACTTACCTTTTTCCAGCGCTGGGCGGAGAGATCTCCTCCTGCTCTCCTCCTCCGATCCTCCTCTTCTCCTCCCCGTCGGCTGAATGCGCACGCGCGGCAAGAGCTGCGCGCGCATTCAGCCGGTCACATAGGAAAGCATTCACAATGCTTTCCTATGGACGCTGGCGTGCTCTCACTGTGAAAATCACAGTGAGAAGCACGCAAGCGCCTCTAGCGGCTGTCAATGAGACAGCCACTAGAGGACATAGGGGGAAGGCTTAACCCATTCATAAACATTTATGAAAAAATGGGTTAACCCTAGAAGGACCTGGCACCCAGACCACTTCATTAAGCTGAAGTGGTCTGGGTGCCTAGAGTGGTCCTTTAAGTTTGAAAAGCCCTGATCTAAGCAGTTTAAAGAGCTACTCTTATCACAAAACTCACTTCCACATCTTTTTAAAAAAAAAAAACAACAGCTGCTGCAGGTATTTTCGTAGCATATTAAATAGCACATTTTTTTTTTTAACATGAAAATATCTGGCTTTGTAACATCAGTGTCACTTCCACATCTTAATGAAATAAATGTGTTCTTTTTTGGACAATGTAAAACGATGCCATTTCTGAGGAATAGCAATATTACAATGGTCCGACATCTGGTGCTGACAGGCACAAGAGTCACTTTCTCATTGAAGACCTTTGATGAGAACCATTGGATTGGCCGGAGAACACAGAACAGGCGGAGTGGCTGCTTCATAGAGACTGTCCCAGCTGGTTTACATTTTAGTTTAGTGGCTTTTTTTTTTTTTTTTTTAAAGGTGGGGCCAGAAATTTAAAAGGGAAGAGTGTTCATTTAAGATTCAATATGTGTTGCAATTGTTCTCAAAGCCAACAAATGAAAACAATGGTGACTGCGGAAAATTACGTCACAGCCACTAAACCACACTGTCTGAAAAGATCCCTTCAGACACATATGCAGAGGAAGTTGAAATGTTTTTGTGGTTAGATATATCATCAGCATATTTATAATACAAAGTATGTATATTTATTATCACATCTTATAAATCTTGTGATAACCAGATTCAGTCTGCCACTCCTGAGCAGCACCTTGCTGACATTGTAAATGTTTGTTTTATTATTTGCAGAACAGCATTTAAATATTCTATGTTATAAGCAATTTAAGTGCGCTGTTTATTGGTATGACATGCGCAAAAGTTTGGACAACCTTTCATTCAATCCCTTAGATATTTCTTTGTAGGGTCTCAAATTTTTATATCAGGGCCGTCTTTAATAAGGACTGGACCCTGGGCAAGCGTTTGCTTGGGCCCCCTGGGCCCTGCCACCGTCGCCCCTCACTCCCTGGTATGCAATCACGGCATCCATCCCAATGCAGTGGCGGCACTAAAATAGAATGAATTTTATTGGGACACCCAATTGCAAGATTGGACTAAAGGTAGAACCCCATCTGTCGTGCAACTCCAACAATGCTTTGACAGCTGGGGCTCTACCAATTTCCATGCTTGCAGGATTGTATTTAGCACTGTTTTGTGTGTTTGAATGTAAGCATGTGTTTGTATGAAGTATGTTTGTGTGAATGTGTTTGTATGTGGTACTGGAGTTTGAATGCAAGTGTGCATTTATGTGTAGTGTTTGTTTTTGAATGTAGGAGTGTGCTTGTATGTAGTGTTGAAGTTTGAATGGAGGGGTGTATTTGTATATAAAGTTGCGGCTCAGATGCACAGGTACATACTCTGACACACAAGCAGATACACAGATACATACACTGACTACATACAGATAAGCAGGCACATACACTGACAGACATACTGACACACAGGTACATATATTGACACACACAGACACATACACTGGTAGACATACTGACAGACACACACAGGCTCATATACAGACATACTGACACACAGGCACATATACAGACATACTGACACACAGGTACATATATTGACACACACAGACACATACACTGGTAGACATACTGACAGACACACACAGGCTCATATACAGACATACTGACACACAGGCACATATACAGACATACTGACACACAGGTACATATATTGACACACACAGACACATACACTGGTAGACATACTGACAGACACACACAGGCTCATATACAGACATACTGACACACAGGCACATATACAGACATACTGACACACACACTGATCAACATACTGACAGAAATACTGACACCCACACACAGGCACATACACTGACCGAGATACTGATACACACACACACACACACACACTGACAGACACACTGACACACACATACAGGCACATATACTGACACACACAGACTGATATACTGACAGACACACAGACACATACAGAGACTGACACATGCATGCACATGCACTGACAGACATACTGACACACACACATAGACATACTGACACACACACACAGATATATTGACACACAGACAGACCTACTGACACACACAGATATATTGACACACAGACAAACAGACATACTGACACACAGACAAACAGACATATACAGACACACACACAGATATATTGACACACAGACAAACAGACATACTGACACACAGACATATTGACACACAGACAAACAGACATACTGACACACAGACATATTGACACACAGACAAACAGACATACTGACACACACACAGACATACTGACACACATGTAAAATGTACATTTTTAAACCCACCCTCCAGTTTCCTACCTTTTGCTGGAGGGTGGATTCCCTGGGGTCCAGTGTGGTGCCTGAGGATGATGGGAGTGAGGATCCCCCATCCTCACGGCAGCCTCGTCCTCTTTCCCTCGCGACTCCTCCTGCCACCTTCCATGCAGCTCCTCTCTTTATGGGAGGAAGTGACTTGCGGCTGTCACTTCCTCCCAGCCGGCTGCCAGAAATACAAGCCCTCCGGGTGGCCCTAAGTGCATGGGCCACCCGGTGGGACTCAGAGGACGGGGAAAAAATAAATTGATGAGGGCAGCGGGGCCCACGGGGCAGGTGCCTCGGGCCCCCCAAGAGAAACTGGGCCCGGGGCAGCTGCACCGTTTGCCCCGCGTTAAAGACGGCCTTGCTTTATATGTTTAAAGAAACACTGTAGGCACCCAGACCACTTCAGCTTTTTGAAGTGGTCTGGGTGCAGTGTCCCTTTTGCACTTAGTGCTGCAATGTTAAACATTTGAGTTTCAGAGAAACTGCAATGTTTACATTGCAGCACTAAGTCATTCTCTAGTGGCTGTCTACCATGCAGCAACTTGAGGGCTTCCTGTATTGAAACGGACCTTTGGTTAGGTATCTGACGCTGGACGTCCTCACGCTATGCATGAGGACACACAGCATCATATTTTTTCTGACACTATAGCTCCCCTGCCTCCCCCCTCCATTGCACACACCCTTCCCCGGTGAATAAAGGGTTACAAACCCTTTTTTACTTACCTTATCCTAGCGACGATGTCCCTCGGCACTGGGTCAGCGCTTCACCCCCTCCAAGTCCCGCGACGACCGCGTGCACATTATACCTCCCCATAGGAAAGCATTGAATCAATGCTTTCTATTGGGAAAAAAAATCTGACGCTGTGTGTCCTCATGTATTCCTGGCACTATAGTATCTTTACATTGACTTGTTAGGCCTTAATCACAGTCTAGTGGTGACAGTTCCATAGCTTAAAAGCTCACGAGTCTTGGAACACCTTAGGGTGCTGTGCTAACACTTCATTATTAAGGACTCCTCTAAGCCGCTGACAAAGGGTCAACAAATAAACAATTCATTCTTACAAGGCATTGAAGATTATAAAACTATATCTAACTGCTTTCTACTAGGATTTACCACTGTCTGAAATGTTATTACAAGTTACTCCTACCTAGCTTTCCTATGTAAATGCACCAATGGGCACTATTCACTAGGTGCCCCCTCCATCCCCCAAATTGTACAGTAAAATCTGCAAAAAAAAAAAAAGTTTTTTAAAAATGTACTTTGAATCCATTGCTGGTTCCAAGCTGCCTTCAACACCACCAGCAAGGGCTCTACGTGGATCAACCAAAGGATTCTCAAGGGGAGGGAAAGAGGGAGGCAATGAGAGGGAAATTAGGTGGGTATTAAAAAACAGAAGTATCAGTAAAGGGAAGACAAATGTTTCCCCTTCTAGGCTCAAGGGAGAAGCTCAGTAAGTTTGTTGACAGCAATGCCGTGTGGGCTAACGAAATGTAAAATATGCACAGAATTCACATTAAGCAGCCAGGAGGTGTAACTAGCTCTCAGAACAAAAGTTAATGTATCTCTAGATGAACAGAAACACTGCACATACAGACTCCTACCTTCATGGCCCGATAGTTTGGGCACTCGGATAGAGCTTCAGGTCTAATCAGGCCCCCCTCCA
Organism: Pelobates fuscus; assembly: GCF_036172605.1. NCBI lineage: Eukaryota > Metazoa > Chordata > Amphibia > Anura > Pelobatidae > Pelobates > Pelobates fuscus. Next base: position 70,926,756 of record NC_086319.1, read on the forward strand.
GCCGACAGGAGGATCGTGGTTGTTTAAAAATGGTCCTACCCTGCGTGGTTGTTTAACCGCTTAGTGACCAAGGACGTATCAGGTACGTCTGACAAAAAACAGTCCGTAAAGACCGCGGACATACCTGATACGTCCGCAGCTAATTAGAGCGCTGAATCCCCAGATCACCAGGGAGCCCACGGGACCACCAGGGAATGTTTCTAAGCAGGAGGGGGCAATGTTATATTTAAAAAAAAAAAGAAGGCAATTATGATGTGGGTAGCTTGTGTTTAACCCCTTAAGGACACATGACATGTGTGACATGTCATGATTCCCTTTTATTCAAGAAGTTTGGTCCTTAAGGGGTTAAATAACAACCCCCCCCCCTAACCTTGTCACACTCACCAGCCCTCTCACCCACATATTCATTAGCAGTAGCACTGTTTGATTCTTACAATGCGATTTACAGTATGCATCAAGGACAAATAGCTGTTAGTCCAAATTGCACTAGTTTCACTCCACATTTATTTAGAAAAGCAATGTGCAACATAAATGTTTACTGATGTTCTTTAATATGAAAGTACAATAACGGCTTTGTACATAACTAAAGTTTTTTTTGCCTAAAACATTTATGATTTGCATTGCTACTCCAAATACACGGGGGGCAACTTGCTCTAATAATAGTTTCATCAAACCAGATGATTCTTAGAAAACCAGTGAGTATAGATCCTTTCAGGATTATGCACTAAACTGAGAATTACTGGGAATTAAAAGTGAATTTTACATTTGAGGCCAAAAAGCTGAAATGGAAACATTCTCCAAGTCAGCTATGCTTCCAATTTGGCTATTTTAACCTTAAATTTGAAATTCACTTTAAAGTCGTACTGTATTGACTAACCCTGAAAATGTTTAGCACATTTGTGCCTTGGTATTAGGAACATTAAAGGAACACTATAGGGTCAGGAACACAAACATGCATTTCTGACACTATAGTGTTTAATCCACCATTTAGGTGGTTTGCCCCCCTAGAAAACGTTAAATCTCATCTTATTTCCAGCACTGCGTGCGGGTCCGCCGACGATGGCACTGCCCTTGATCCGCCTCCTTGGTGACATCAGAATTTCCGATGATGCAAGGGCCAAATACCGTTTTGGCCAAGCATCGCCTCCTCACAGAGATGCATTGAATCAATGCATCTATATGAGGAAAATTAAGCGTCTCCATGCAGAGCGTGGAGACTCTGAATGGCAGTGCTGCCTACTGGGCAGCACTGCCCCAGGAAGCACCTTCAGTGGCCACCTGAGGAGTGGCCACTTCGAGGTGCCCCTAGGGGGCAATGTTAACACTGCCTTTTCTCTGGAAATACATGCTGTAGTTTTTCTGGTGACTATAAATTTATATTTTTCCATTGGACTACAACAAGGGAGACATAGTTCAACAGCCTACACAGCTTATTCCTTTCTTCAGTGACTAAGATATACAGTGCATTATTTTGCTGCATAACAATGGACTATTTATACCCCAACCCTGAAAGGGTTTAAACAAATAATTGAAGCACCATAACCAGCCCACTGCAGTAGTTATGGTGCTAAGAATGCCCTTGCACTCTCGCAGTGTACGTAGTACGTAAAGAGCTTCCATTAACACCACTCTTTTAAGCCTGCAGGCTGAGAAAGTCAGCTGAGCTCTCTCAACCAATGAGTCTGCAGTCTAAATCACGAAAACCAGACAAATAGTCTGCATTGCACTCATAAGGATCTTTCCATGGAAGATCTTGTGAAAGGGAAAAACAAAAATATCCTCTTCTGTTGCCTTCACCCTATCAGTAATGACTGTCAGCTACTCCCGCACCACTGCCAGGTCAGCACAGAGAATGTGTGTATATTGACCATGAGGTCCATGATGTCCATGTTTGATTCCCGAAGCCCCTCGATCCTCTAGTTGTAGGTAGACATTAGGGCGGTCAGCCCCTTGTATGGCATCAGGCGCATCCATTAAATCCTCGGAGAAGAATGAGCTGAAATGGTCCGACAGGGTCACTATCTTTGGCCTCGGCTGAAAGATGTCTCTGATGCTCCAGTTTCCCTCCCCTGAGCGGGTTTTTAGCTTCTTGGTTTTTTCCCCCATGATGTCCCAGGTATTAGGGGCATCAACAGGGTCGAGTTGCTGCTGGATAAACCAGAATTTTGACTTTTTTTAAAAAGCCGTTTTGCCCTGAAATTTGCACTTTTATAGACATTTTTATTAAAAAATGACAAACTCCAGACACATAAAGCACTTCGGTAAGCTAAATTTCTTCATGTGTCTATAGTGTGCCTATAACATGCCTCATTAGATTCACCACTACATGCCTAAATGTAACATCAAAAAACAATAAATAGCCATACTGGGCTATAGCAACTGAAGGATTTTTTTTCCAAGTCCACTACGTCAACTGGGTAGAGTGGTTTTCAATTCTCTACACTAAATTCTTTAGGACATAAACAACAGAGGTCTATTCATTAAACTGTGATATGTAGTGAATTGAAACATTAATTTTAAATGATAGAAAAATATAGTTGATTTGATAAAGTTCTTTAATTCAGCCTAGGCACACCATAGCTATTTGAACCTTCATTTTGCAATTCTGATTGTAATTTGAGATTAGATCCATGATGTAGATTGGATGTGACGCAGACAACCTGCTGCTGGGTCCATTGAGTGAGCACTCAAAAGAGCAGTCCAATCTCCCCAAACTGACGAGAAATCCCTCTATTCAGCAGAATTAAACTGTAAGTAGTTTTTTTTTTTGTGTGATTTACAGCATTTTCCCCTTTCCATATGTATTTTTTTTAATCTCATGTCATATCCTGTGATATCACGCATATCTAATTATGCAAATTAGCATGGCGGGTATTTTTTTCCAAGCAAGATGCAGACGGTTTTCTTGCGATCCTGTGCTCTCTAGTTAGTCTAAGTGCAGCCGCCGGATGTTCCCAGTTTGCTCTCTGACTCGCTGAGTGCCAAACTGTGCAGGAGCAATTACTCAGGTCTTCATCCGCCATAGTGAAAAACTCACGCTCAACTGGTAAGCATCATTCATTTAGGACTCCAGATAGAGCACCAGGCAGGGCTAATCCCTGCTAGGATTATGACTCCTCCATTGGCCCACCTGGGATCATAGCCATCTAAAAAAAGTCAAGCAGGAGGGGGCTACACGACGATACACATATACTTTATAACCTCCACAAGCACATCACATACAGCCAGCACACATTTACATATGTTACATACACACAGTACATACAGCTGTAGTGAAGCGATAATCCTAACTTTTCCTTCGCTGGATCCGGGAAGACAGGAACTCTGGAACAAGGCGCTGTGAAGTGAATAGCTCTATTCCCCCCACTCCCCCCCAGTAACTGGATGACACACAGTTCTGGGAGTACAACTGATTTATTTCTCTCAAACACAGCCTTTTATGCACGGACCCCCCAGCATGGGGTCTCCATACAAAACATACACAAGCCCCTCCCAGACGACCCAATGCCTGAGAGATAATTGAGTCAAAACTGAGTAACTCAAATCACTTAGGTACAGGAAAATATACAACATATATACAAAACACCCCAAAACATAAGTCATAATTCAAAGGAACCCCACAATTCGTATATTTCTGAATATCTCTGATCTAAGCGCCCAACATATCGAAAAAGCACTCAGATAGGTTTGGTAGAATGGAACTGTCATTCGGGTAAAGTTCTGACCGACTGGCTAAGAGGCGATAGCCCAAAGCAGTTCCATAACAATGAAGGTGGCTGCCGGTCAGTTTTCGGGGGTTCCTGTGCGAACACCGACGAACGCTCCCCCTGGCTTTTAGGTAGCGAATGCTCCTCTCAGTCAGTAGTTTATATCTCCCGAACATCATTAGTCTAGGTGTTAGGGAAGTAGAACGGGCGGCGGTATGAAACTGCCCAGGTTCATGGACTTGCGTAGCCGAAAATAGTTCCATGCATTCGACAAATGTGTCGAGTTAATGTGTTAAGATGTTGATTTGTAGGTTAACTGCCAGGGAAGGTTGGTGTTCGGGGAGGTATAAAAGGGTGGACCACACACCATCCATTCGGGAGATGAACAAGGGAGTATGGACAACCGAACACAAGGGAATCACACAAACATCACATACAGCTAGCACACACCACACACATTACATAAAGCTTGAATTTTTTGAGCTGATTTTATGATAAACTTATCTAAAATATCAGTGTCAAATGTTTGGACAGGGGCTATTAGGGGAGTAATTTTAGTGCTTTCCAGAGGTGTTATCTTGGGTAGACTCGCCTCTGTTCATGACCATTTCTAAGAGCACAAGTGGTCATGGTGGTTGGGGTAATCCTTTAAAAAAAAAAAAGGTACATTGCATTACAGTTAAAGGTACATTAAAAGTGCCATAATCAGTATAGCTCTCTGTAGTGTTTATGGCACCAGGAGGGAACTGGTCAGTCAAACTGTTTGCTAAAGGTTTGACTTTGGTACGCCTTTGCCGATGCCCTTCTTATGTGAACTCCATTATAGGCACAGCACCCCAGAAGAGATATCCCCTGGACTGCAAGGAAGGGGAGGCATGACTGCTGCCCTGCAGTAAGGGGGTGGGAATAATCAAGATACATTGTTGCCTATATGGTGGGATATAAGAAGGAGAGCAGAGGGGTGGGACTCACCAGTGCAGAAGGAGCAGTCTAGAACAGTTTCCCGCCCGCCCTCCCCAATTTTCCCATGCTATGTGATGTTTTTTTGGCTTGTGGTGTTGTTTGTTTCTGTTCTTGTTTTATCACAGCTATGGCGGAGTTCCTGGCCAATGCACGTAATGCACGGAAAGGATTTGGGGAGTCGCAGCCTGCTAGGGCTGATGGCCGAAGGCAGGCTGAACGAACTCTGGGAGGGTAACGGTCTTGGGGGTAACGGTTTTGGTATTTGGGTCAGCAATCATGATGAAATCAGACTGTACTGTTAGGCGTGTTTTGTTCTCCTGGACTTTCTCAAAGAAAAATGCAAGATTGATAGATTACCCCTGGACCTATAAGGAATGGACACTTGACTGCTGGCCAGGGTCATGCAGAGTACAACAAGGGAAGTGGCTAACAAACATTTTACAATGTGTAGTGTCAGCAATGAGTCTTTCACTTACCAGGAGGGCAGCAGAGTAAAAGCATGTTTGATTTCTCCCGCCGTCCTTTCCCAAAATATTTTGCTGTGTTTTGTTGTCTTTTATTCATTTTCTTTGTCAAGCTTGCGCACGTTTCTGGCCAACAGAATATATAGGATTTTGGTTAACTGACTACTTGGTAGGACAGAATTCGTTTTTAATGTTGGTACTTAATAAAGCTGTTGCCTGTGCTCTTTACCAAAAGGATTGTGTTGGTATGTTGTTTATGGGATCCCTGGTTCAGCAGTCATGAATCTACAGAGTGGCCAGCATATATACCTAAGTTTATCAAAGCTAGAGGCCGCCAACATTCATTATAAAGCTATTTCAAGCACCATGATCACTTCAGTTATTTGAAGTGGTTATGGTGACACACTGCATTAGAGAGGGTGGGCTATGGGTGCAGTTTTTTTTAAACTGCTCACTAAAAAAACTATTATTTGCGCCATAACCACTTCAATTAACTTTAGCTGCTATAATGAGCTGTAGAGGTGATGGTGTTTATAGAGATTTTATTAAATGCATTCATTTATTTATCTTAAGGAGCTACTGTTACCCTTTATAACACATCTGGTGTTTTTTTGTTTTTTTTAAACATGCAATGCAATTGGGCATTCCTAGCTAGTACAAAAAAATTATTTAAAGCTCCCAGCATTGGTCTCCACTCCTCTGTCCGACATCATCCCTGCACTTGTGCGGTCCGGTCAAATGGTTCTCATTTGATTGGACCGTTTCGCCTGTTCAGAACTCATGCTTGCGCTCTGAGCTGACAAGAGGATGGAAGAAGAGGGGGCAGGAGGGAAGTTGTATTTTTTTTTTTTATTGAGTTCAGCTATGGAGGGAGATGGAGGGAGGGGAGAGCAAGTTTCCCCTGCAAGGAGAAGATCACTACATCTGTCACCAGCACACAGTGCAAGCTGACAACAAATTACATTTTTGTACAAGTTTGATACTGGGCACAAAAGTTATTATATCTTTGAATGTGCAGTGTTTCAAGCGGAAACACTGCACAGACACATACCAACACAACCATTTCAAATTACTGAAGTGATCAAGGTGGTTGGTGTAACCCTTTAATTAATAAAATAAATATTTAATAATATACATTTAACAACCTAAATAAATATGTTATCTATCAAAATTGTGGTAATGACACATTTGTACTTTTGCAGTTCACATCCCCCTCCAGTGGTCAATGGGCCCTTGGTTAATAACCCTTTCAGATTAGCCCTTTAAGATGCCATTAGTACATTTACCTGTGGCATTTTTTAACGTAATAAACATGATTTGCTTTTATTGTGCATTTGGGGAAAATACAAAGGCATCATTACAATGGAGTTCATTGACAAAAACTAGAATTTTGAAGATTTGTCAAGAGAATTGTATAATTTATACCAAAATGGAAGAATCAGAAACAATCTATAACTCAATATTATTTTATTATTATTTTATTATTTTGGAGTATTTATTTTTTGCCTAAAATTTTCCAATCCTTTTGACAGTTTTCCACCATTCCATATTTAATGAATAAACCCAAGTGCTATTTTTAACAGTATTTCAAACATTATGTTGTATTTTATTAATATTGGAAAAAACAGAATGTCCCGAAACGGGACTATTGGTTTGTACAAGTGAACCAGTGAGGGGGTAACCCTTAATTCGACAACAGAGAAAAATATATGTGTCCAGAGGATACTAATCCAATAGATGCAAGAAAGGTTCCTTGTAGAATATATAACTAATATTAGAGAGACGTAACAATTCCATGCATCCACTACCCTCTATGTTCACAGCAGAAAGGGTTAATCCTAGATGGACCTGGCACCCAGACCACTTCATTAAGATGAAGTGGTCTGGGTGCCTATAGCGGTCCTTTAACCTTAATAGTGGTTTTGTTTTAGAAGGTCATTTCGTTGCCTTTATGTATTGCCACAAGGGACATACGTAGTGTAACTGGTATACAGTATATACCTATACCAGAGTGGCACGTTTCTTTAGGTGTCAGCCTGGGGTTATTGGTTATAAATACAAACTATTGGGGGGCGGAGCCTAGCATCCGAGCTGAGCGGTTGTGCTGAGTCTCGGCTCCCGCTTAATCTGGCAATTATCGGGGTAATCCCACGACAAACACGGCACAACCACACCCCGGAGATAAGCCATCGTGACGGGGACACCCGAGGGGAACCGCCAGATACCTGAACCAAGCCTGTACTCCCTCAGGACCCGACAAAACAACATGAGGCCTACTGGAGATCGAGCAGTGGGGAGGCGGCCGCTCCCCACGCTGTCTGACCTGGACACAGACCTCACCTCCAACCCCCCCCCCATGGACCGATGGGGGTTATCTCGGTCCACATCAAGCGAGAGAAGAAACGACCGCAGGCTGAACACACAGCCCGGCGACCCGCAGCACCGGGACAGCCGAGCGCGTGGCCTACTTAAAATGGCGGCGGCAAACACACCAGATGAGACGACAGAATGCCACATGACAGTGCTGGATTACACAGCCAGGCTCAATGCAATCTTTGCAGCCTTCTGGGCAAAGCTGGAGCTTCGGGCATGGCAGCCCACTCCAAGCGCACGCATGAGTACTGAGACGCCCAAGCAACCTAGCCGCAAGCGGATTGCCACTCAAGTACACAGCGCCCCAAGATGGCGCCGCAGCAGCAAATGTCTTCGGCCTGTACGCAAATACACGAAAGGGAAAAGACCACCGGAGCGAAGCCGCAGGGCGCCGCGAACCCTCCACACACATAGTAAACAGCCTCATTCTTCTTCCGAGCTGGGAGCTCACCAGGAGGTAGCTCTCCACCACCACCCATATACCCAGGGAGCTAGCCGGGACCCAGTGGAACCCTGGGCCCACGGCCCTGATGATTGGGCCAAAGCCTCGGGCCGAAGACAAAAGGCATTCGTACGACCTGGACCCAGGAGGGAAATCGCAGCACAACGGGCCAAGCGACCGAGTGGCCTGAACAGGCAAACGGGAGAAGCTGGACGGTATCCTAACCAAGCACGAGAACAAGGAAATCTTCCCACTCATCTCGGGGCTACATAGGACTTCCCCCCACAACCTAAGTGTGACTGCTCGTGGTACCCCTGGCTGGCATAGGATAACCTGGGAGCCAGGACTGAGACATGAGATAGGCCCTTTGCCACTCACCGTCACTACCAGCCTTCATAGCGATGATGGTGCCTATTAATCCATGCATAGCGATGTTACTTATGATGAAAACTGAACAGTCTAATTATAGGCCATGCAATTGTGCCCTTAGAAATTTATGCATACATGTAATGCACCATATAAAGGATGTACTATGCAGTGACTAGGCAGCATTGAACATAAACGGTATTTTAAATTGTGTAGAGTATTTAAAGCCAAGTCACAGCATAATTTCTTATAACGTGAGCCATACCCCAAATTGCCGTGTTATCATGGTTGATGTTACTATGTATGTTTTGCAGCCTTGGTTGAGAGCCACCATGCACCACGCTGTGTACATGCCGATCCGGTGGTTCTAACCATCATTGTGCGGGTCTTTGCACCCCTTACCCTAGCTTGACTACTGAACCTACGCATTAGACTAACTAAGCTTGTTTCTCTTTAACAATAAGAGCTTATTGACCGCTCATACACATAGCCTGATTATTTAACTTTTCCGAGAAAACTGAGCAATGTATTCCCACCAATATTATCACTATGCGTGCCATTCTGATATCTCTTATTTTGTAACACTTTTGGGCCTGGACAGCTATCCCTATGATGATCCTAGATATATTCCTGTTATTAAGCTTGGCACAAATACCCAGCATGTTTATACCCGTGTTTTACTTTCACAAAAAATTTTACTACTAAGAGTCTGCTCTATTAAGCTGTGTATATCATAAGTTTTTTCATCTGTCTTACACTTGTCTCCTTTACTTTAACTCTGTCAATGCCATCGTATTGTTCAAAGCTACCTTCATAACTGCTACTTTATACGTGTTATTAACTTTTTGGAAAGCTTGTCTAATATAAAATGAGGCTGCCATTCGTAGGAGATGTACTCTTGTGTTAAAGTGATCCCACTCTGTACAAATACCGTGCATCCCCTCTTCTCTATTCTGTACCCCATTTAACTCCTGCCTCAATAAAAGAAAGATTGACAAAAAAAAAAAATACAAACTATTGGACCCAGATTTTCTACCTTAGCCTTCGACTGCCTTTAATTCTAACCACAAGAGGTCTGACGTCGATATATACACACTTTGTTTTATATGATATAAAGATTATTCAACATAATCCATCAGTTGATGTATAAACCCTGACAGGGTAGCTAATCCCTACCACCATCACCCTCAGCCCACATCTCATCTAGCCCACTTTGGAGTCAGTCCAGTTTGTTATTATAGAGCCTTTTGTATGGCTCTTTTTAATGGGTCTATGATATTTATGTCTTTTTCAATTTATTAAAACTTATCTAATTATTACGTCTCTCTAATATTAGTTATATATTCTACAAGGAACCTTTATTGTGTCTATTGGATTAGTATCCTCTGGACACTTATATATTTTTCTCTGTTTTAATAATGTTACTGTCAATCAAATTATGTGTCAGAGCCAAAAAAAAAGCCAAAGATACGTTAAAATAAATATATTCCAATTTCCATTCTACTAATTGATAAGTCGCAAAAAATAAAAAATAAATGTCCGCCTTTGAATTACTACATTTCCATTGATGCTTTGCGCGACAGTCAAAGTCTCCCGTTGCATGCCGGGATTGTGAGAGTGCTATTAGTGCCTGTGATCCCATTGAGGCTCTGTCAGTTCCTGGAAGCTGAGCTGCAGAGTGTCTCTGTGCAGTGCTATCACCAGCCATGGCAGATCCCAGCTCCTTCGCCTCTCCTGATCACTTCATCACCAGACACCTGAACCTCCATCTTAGCCTGGATTTCTGCAGCCGAGTTATCAGAGCCTCCACCTCCCTGACCGTGCGATCCCTGCAAGACAGCCTGAGCCAGCTGGTACAGTGACCATCATGTGCCACACCTGGCATGGGGCATAGATACAGCAATGGGTGCCACGCCTGGCATGGGGCATAGACAGAGCACTGAGTGCATCACCTGGCATGGGGCACAGAGAGCACTGTGCATCACCTGGCATAGGGCATAGATACAGCAATGGGTGCCACACCTGGCATGGGGCATAGACAGAGCACTGGGTGCCACACCTGGCATGGGGCATAGACAGAGCACTGAGTGCATCACCTGGCATGGGGCACAGATAGAGCACAGTGCATCACCTGGCATGGGGCACAGATACAGCACTGGGTGCCACACCTGGCATGGGGCATAGACAGAGCACTGGGTGCCACACCTGGCATGGGGCATAGACAGAGCACTGAGTGCATCACCTGGCATGGGGCACAGATAGAGCACAGTGCATCACCTGGCATGGGGCATAGATACAGCAATGGGGGCCACACCTGGCATGGGGCATAGATACAGCGCTGAGTGCATCACCTGGCATGGGGGCTAGTTCGGGAACTGCCAAGGGCAGCACTGCAGGAATAGGCCCAGGCTACAGTCAGAGCCCTAGTCATAACTTAATATTGTGTATATAGCAGAGATTTTAAATTGTGTGACATCATTTTTTATTTTGTGTGTATGTTCTATAAATTATTGTAGTTATGTGTATCCTTTCCTGCAATTGGTGGTAGTTGCTTTTGTGACCAGCAGTTACTATCTGTAGATGTTACCGCTCAGTCCCTGTTCCAGATGTGCTGGGGAGGTGGAGAGAATGAAGCCCTCTCTCCCCACCTCCCCTCCTGTCATATCCCTAAAATGAGAGAGGCTGAATTAAGGAAGCAGATGTAATTATCTGCTACCTGGTAGTGTAACTCACACTAATCTTGGGAAGGCCAAGACACACAAATTCCCTAGTCATTGAATTATATCAAGAAACTAGCCATAACCTTAATTTAAAAAATAATAATAAAACAGTAATCGAAGATATGTAATGGTGAAGCATTTATTAAGGCCCAATAATGCTATTTTGGGGTTATGGAGACTTTTATAACTAATTTCTCTTGGGATTTACAGCTCTTACTTTCTCACAGCATTTAGCAGAAGATGCGGAAGTTTTCTAATACAATATACACACTATCTAAAGAGCGTTTTACCCTTGACAAAATGTCCCAATGTCTTTTTATATTGAGTAAATAGATGCTTTAAAGGTGTATTCCTGATGCAATAGTTTTAAACCCACTATTTTGTTTACTCACACTGAAAAGGCAGTGTTTACATTAAACAGCATGGAGGGATATGTTATCGACACCAGAACCACTACATTAAGCTGCAGTTGTTCTGGTGAATAAACTGCTCCTTTAAATTGTATATAATATTGCTCATAAACTTCATTCCAAGTGTGCACAATGACTTTTGGGTGAAGGTTTTTTTTCTCCGCTAGTTGCTTCTGTTATGAAATTCTTTATTTTGCAAGAATACTGTTGAGTTACAGTATCCGTTACACCTTGCACAATACCTGCCAGTAATTCATTCCTGTATGCTACAGTACAACTCTAGTCCTCTCGAATATTTTGCTGAATTTAATCTCCAATTGTTTGCAGTGAATGAATACAACTTTTTTTGCTTTCTTTCCCCCCTCTGACAATTGCCACGTGCATGATTTATTGCCAGGACCAAAAGCTACCTATATTAGACATGCATCCAATTTTTTTAAGTGAATGACAAACTCAATGAAAATTTCAGTTCTTGTTAATTTAATCTGAGCACTATAAACAAATCGCTGTATGAACAAATAGGTCAAAGATAATAATTTTGTTCATCGCAATTTGTATCCGCGCGTGGACTGCTGTAGCCATGCAGGTTTTTCAAAATAATTCTTATTTATTTATTTTTCTGGCTGCGTGTGTTTATGCAATTGCATAACCTTTCTTTAAAAGTAATTGTTTGCTTTCATTTTGCATTAACCCTGTTTTAGTAAACCGGTCCACTCATTTCCATAGAGATTAAAGGACCATTATAGGCACCCAGACCACTTCAGCTCATTGAAGTGGTCTGGGTGCCGGGTCCCTCTAGTTTTAACCCTGCTGCTGTAAACATAGCCGTTTCAGAGAAACTGCTATGTTTACACTGAGGGTTAATCCAGCCTCTAGTGGCTGTCTCATTGACAGGTACTAGAGGCCACTTCCGTGATTCTCACTGTGAAAATCACAGTGAGAAGATGCTGGACGTCCATAGGAAAGCATTGAGTAATGACTGCGCGCGCGGCTCTTGCCACGCATTCGGCGCTGTCGTCGGCAGGAGGAGGAGAGTTCCCCAGCGCTGAGGGAGCCCGGCACTGGAGAAAGGTAAGTGGCTGAAGGAGTTCTAACCCCTTCAGCCCAGCGGGAGTAGGGCATGAGGGTGGGGGGGGATCTAATGACCCTATAGTGCCAGGAAAACGAGTTTGTTTTCCTGGCACTATAGTGGTCCTTTAATGATATGAATGAATGAAAATTTGTAATTAATTTCAGACAGACTGGGGTAGATACTGACTGAATTTTGGATGATCCAACACAAAAAAATAAATATTTTAGAACGAAAAACAAAATCTCTTTCCACGCACACCTGTAATCTAGATTTCTACAGCATATCTCCTATTGTCTACCTGGATTTATTCAAAATAAACTTATTAGGTGAACAGTGTATCTGTAGGGTCACTCAAAGCCTAATATTTACTGATGTGTATCTTGTTCTTTATGTGTTTGAGGGCATTTACTGCTCCTGTTTTTTCTCATTAAAACAAACAAAAAAAGCAATAATAAAGTTTTAGTTTAAGGCAAAAACCTTCCCTAAATCATGTGCCAGGACATGTTTCCTCCTACATCCCAACATCCCGCAACATTGCTGCTCTTAAAGGTCCAATCAAATGCTTCTCATAGAAAAGCATTGGTTGATCTTGGGGTGCATGCGCTGGCAGCTCAGAAACCCATCACCCCATTCTGCTAAAGACATTTAATCTAATGATTCAGAACAAGTGAACGCTGTATCGTGTGCGGTGCGTGTATTCACAAGTTGAGTGACCCCTCATGGTGTTTGCTAATGCCCACCTGCCAACCTTCCAATCCAAGTGCCGAGGGGGGAAGGGACGGAATATTGTGCAGTCTATTAAACTGAAGTCCTTGAGGCTTCCCATTGCAGGCATGCTCACAGCGCTGCCTGCAAGTGAAGAACCTGATTATGTCTGTTGCTAGTACACAGTGTGCATTGATAATAACCATTAAAAAAGAATAATAAGAATTATGCACAGAATTAACGTTAGTCAGTCTAGAACAGTGTTCCACCCTGACTACATCACTTACACCGGAGGTGTGGCTACACTCTGGCAGCAAAGTAGGAATATCTAGATTGTTGCATGTACCATGACCTCTTCTAAAAGCAGAAGTGGCCATGGTGGTTGGAGTAACCTTTTAAACTTTTATCCTTTTTTGTGCAGTATTCTGTGAGAATCTAGAACACCTTTTAGTTCACTGCCTCCTATCTTGTCTTTTTTATTTATTTATTTTTAACTAAACATGGGTAGGGCACCTGCACAGGTATCTTTGGCTTGCAAATAAAATGCATAAAAATAGATAAAAACAGAGTGCTTTACATTTGTTTATTTTCTGGCCAGTATTATATACTCTTTTTGATAAGCTGTAATAGAGAGAAAGAGCTGTGCTATAGCAACTTAATATTTCCTATTATACATATTTGTTTAAAGAGTCGAATGCCTGGAATGTATTCAGACACCCAGTTTCATTTAAAAAATACATTGGACACTTGTTCCTACCAAAGGTGCCACTCTCTAAGTGTATCTCTAATGTTATAACCGTGATGGCCTACTTTGGTACTCTGATGCCTTTTGGACGCCCGACGGCCATTGTAAAAATATAGTTGGCAAACATTTGGGATGTCGAGGTCCTCCATCACTCTCCTGCAATAAAATATGAGTGAGGAAACCCACACCAACACAATTCTGTGTGGATAATATCTCATCCTCGGCAGAGTTGATAATTCTTAGGTTTTCTGAAGACCTCTGTGCTTCTAGAATGCTGGTACCTTACATGCTTAGCAGAAGATTATCAGGGTCATTCACTGAAGACCAAAACATAAAAATGGCTTATCTGGAAGAGTTCTCCAACTTAGCCATAGTACAGCTTAGCTGTTGTTGCCTCTGTTTTGCCATTCACTAAAATTCAGAGTTGAATGTATAGCTACTAATGGCTTTAAAGTGTTTTTGATCAATGCTTCTCCTGATTCTTAGGTTTTTGACACCAAGGACCTCACTATAAAGAAGGTTGCTGTGCAAGGACAAGATGCCAAATTTAAACTTGGAGCAAGTCACAGTTTTAAAGGAACGCCTCTGGAAATAACACTTCCATTTCCCCTGACAAGGTACTTCTGACATGTATTTAAACCTTTAAGTCCGCTGTATTTTTAACGTTTTTTTTTTTTTTTTTTTTTTTAATTCTTTATTTTGTCTTGACACGACATGTTACATACATTAACTTGCACAGTTTAAACATGAGTTAGCATGATTTAGACATGGGTTAACAGAGAGTAACGTGGGTTTAACATGGTCCTTCCACGGACATGCCGTGGGGTCTCTGTATTTACCTTGTGAACATGTTTTGTTGCGTTCGGCATTATGTGGCTGCTACTCATTAGCATACAGAACTGTATCACTGGTCATTACGACCCAATTATTGTCTTGCTAGAGTTAGAGAAAGTTTGCGCTTTGCTCATGGCAAGTCATATGGTGTTGTGGATGGCTATACCCCCATTTCCCTCTGTCCCATGTATCTGTTCCCGTGGATGCATTGCATTGGTCAGGTATTTTGATATTGCCAAGTGGGCTTGGAGAAAAAGAAAGAGATAGTGAACAGAATAAAGGGGGATCCGTTGCCGTCAGGTTGGGTGTTAGTTACTCAGGTTTGAGTTTTCCCAGGGTTCCCAGATCTTTTGAAAAGTTTTTTGAGTGCCCCTTATTCTAGCTGTCAGGTCGTCCATTAGGTGGACTTCTTTTATTCTGTTGATGACCCCTGCGATAGGCGGAGTGCCTGGCTTAAGCCAGTCTGAGGCTATAGCCCTCCTTGCTGCTAAGGTAATTTTATGGATAAGCTTTTGTTCTTGCCTAGTCCAGCCGTCCAGAGTCCTACTTAAGAGGAATAGCCATGGGTCGAGGTCTGGTGCTCTGCCAAAGACCTGTGTCAGTAGTGTCTGCACCCTTTTCCAAAATGTATTCATCTGTGGGCATTCCCACCACATGTGGACGTATGTCCCCCTCAGGCCACACCCCCTCCAGCACTCATCTGTAGGAGTCTTGTGCATTTGGTATAGTTTAACTAGTGTAGTGTACCAGCGGAGCATTGTTTTAATAGATTGCTCCTGGAGGGTAACACACACCGACGAGGTATGATTTGCCTCCCAAATCTCTTGCCACTCTATGCCTTCTAATGTGTCCACTAGGTCTCTTTCCCAGTGATCTGTATAGGCTAATTTGCCCCAGTCCCTAGCTTCTGAACAGAGGTGGGCGTACATGAGCGTTATCATGCCTTTGGGTATTATTTCGTGGAGGCAGATCGTTCGAAGAACGTCATCTGTTTCCGGGCTGCTGTTTTTATGTGCGCCTGGTTCGCGAAGTCTCTAATTTGTATGTATCTAAAAAAATCGGCGGGTGAGAGGTGTCCCCGCTGTCTGAGTGTGTCAAAGGAGATAACTCCCGTTCCCTCGTATAGCTGGCAGATGCGTTGTAATCCTATACTTTCTAAGTTTTTGAAGTCTCTGGCTGTCATACCCGGGATGAAGGCTTTGTTGCGTAAGTATGGCATAGTAGGTGATGGGTCTGATGCCAGCTGCAATTTTAGCTTGAAGGCGTCCCATATCTGTAGGGAATTAATTATAGTAGGGCAAGTGACCTTAATCCCAGGTCTGTGTTCTTTTGGTACCCACATGAGAAGCTGCGGGAGGTCTGTGCCAGTCATAAGTGATTCTACGTCGGCCCATTTGCGGTCCCCTGGCGGCGAGTGCCACATTGCCGCCTGTGTCAGTTGTGTCGCTATGTAATAGTAATATATGTTTGGGAGTCCCAGTCCCCCTCTCAATCGTGGTCTATATAAAATGAATCTAGATATTCTATGTCGTTTGTTTTGCCATATGAAGGCTCCGATTGCCCTGTGTAGGGGTTGTAGTGAGGCTTTAGTGACATGGATGGGGAGCGCTTGGAACACAAATAGTAGTCCAGGCAAGATGTTCATTTTAACGGCATGGATGCGCCCAATCCATGAAATAGGGCTGTCCACCCATGTCTCCATGTCCCGCACTAGGTGGTTTATTAAGGGCGTGTAGTTTTGGTCGTATAGTTTTTCCGGTTTAGCCGTCAGGCGAATGCCTAAATATTTAAGTGCTTGTTGTTCAATTTTTAGGTGGTATGTGTTGTGTATAAGGGCCGTGGTTGCTGCTGGTACCCCTATTGGGAGGGCGCCCGATTTTGCCATATTCGCCTTGTATCCTGAAAAGGTCCCGAAGGTACTCAGTACCTCCTGCAAGGCCCCCGTTGACTTCACCGGGTCGGTCAGAGCCAAGAGCACATCATCCGCGTAGGCTGATACCAGGAATTCTCGGCCTCCCACCATTACTCCCTTTTATGTCCGGGTAGCGCCTGTAGCAGAGGTTCTAGTGAGAGAACAAACAGCAAAGGGGAAAGAGGACACCCCTGCCTCGTACCGTTGGAAAGCTGGAAAGGTCAGAGCGGGGCCCCCAAAATCTTCACCTGTGCTCTGACATTAGTATACATCGCTCTTAATAGTGTCATGAACTGTTTGGGAAACCCTAGGTGAGTCAAGAGGGTGCAAATGGGACCCTTCTGATGTAGAGGGATTTGTTTTGTACTCCAGTTATGTGGCTCCTCCTTGTTACAGGGAACTTTAAGCACTGATAAATTAATGTTTGTTTTTATTCTGTCCCTAGCCTGCAATTGAAAGTGCATGCTAACATACAGTACTTTTGGTTTACACAAGCTCTATTGTATGTGCATATGTTATTACCCAACAATACAAATAAAACCAAAAGAAAGAAAACACATACCATTTAATTCTAACAGATTCAGACCCTTTATAGAGATTATGAAGTATATTTAAAAGGATGGTCAAGTGATGTCATTATTGTGATTGTATTTATGAAAGTGTTCTAAAAGTGACTTTTCTCCACTATAGATTCCAAAAATCTTCTCTGAAATATCCATTTCAGTACCATGACATTTTAGAGTGGCAGAAAAGAGAAGTGAAACAGAATACTTTGCTGATGCTATGCTAAACCTTCCTCATAGAGATGCATTGACTCAATGCATCTCTAAGTGGTGATGCTGATTGGCCAGGGCTCTGCCCCCACCCCACCAGCTTTGTGTTCCTGACACAATATAGTGCTCCTTTTAATCGCACACCAGAGGCTCCTGCAGGCACTAGCAAACTATGAACAGAGCAGAAGATAAGAAAACTGCAATTTTACTCACTGTAAATTCCTTTTACCTTAATATGGTGGCAGTACAATAGGGATGTACTCTTCCCATGGGACAAGCATCTCAAATTAAAAAATTAACATAAACTATCCTCCCCCAACAGGTATAAGACACCAACCTGCCATGGACCCTCAGTACATCCCAATAAAACATCTTACTACTTACTACTGCACAAATATCAAATTTATTAACTATAGGAAGGAGAGTTGTACTGCCAACATATTAAGGAAAAAGGAATTTACGGTGAGTAAAATTGCAGTTTTTTATTTCTGACATATGGTGGCAATACAATATGGATATATCGAGATGCCAGAGCTATGGGCGGGAATTAAGCAACCACCGCTTGTAACACCTTATGCACAAAAGCAGCGTCAGAGGCAGAGAATACGTCTAGTCTGTAATGCGTGATGAAGGTGTTGAATGAAGACCATGTAGCGGCTATGCAGATATCTTCAGGTGAAGCATGTGCTCTTTCGGCTCAGGAAGCAGCCATTGCTCTAGTATGAGCTTTTCGAGGAGGCAGGTAGAGGCAGATTTGAGAAAGAATAAGCCAACTTAATCGATTTGGAGGCAACATGACCTAAACATTTCCAAAGAAATTAACAAAAAGATGGTCAGTCTTCCTGTATTTAGAGGAGTGGACTAAATAGATCTTCAGAGATCTTCCGACATCCTACGTGCCAATTATCATCCAAATCGGAGACAGATGGATAACCAAAGGAGGCAGAGAAATAAGTTGATTGATAACCTTGGAAGAGATGACTTTAGGTAGAAACAAAGGTTTTGGACACAGAACAACTTTTTCTGGAAGAATTTTTGTAAGTTCAGCAGATGATTAAAAAGCCTGAATTTCACCTATCCTCTTTGCAGAAGTTATGGCCACCAAAAAAGCTGTTTTTAGAGACCAGAGCTTTAAAGATGTTTCGTCCAAAGGTTCGAAAGGATGGGTACAAAGAGCCTTCAAAACCAAAGACAGATCCCAAGAGGGGAAAAAACTCTCTTCTTGGGGACTTAATCAGCCTGACAGCCTTAAAAAATCTCATAATCCGAGGATTCAAAGCTAAATTCTTTACCAAAAAATGAGAGCAGAAACTTGAACTTTGAGGGTAGATAAATTAAGACCCCCCTTTAACCCCTTAAGGACACATGACGTGTGTGACACGTCATGATTCCTTTTTATTTCAGAAGTTTGGTCCTTAAGGGGTTAAGGCCGTCCTGTAGAAAATGCAAGATTGTATCAGTAGAAGGAGAATCTTGCAGGCAATGATGAGATATGCACCAAAGTAAACGAATAACTTGGGATCTGGTTAGTGTTTCCACCCACCAGACCTCAATTTAGAGTGCAGCGCTTATACAGTCCTAATGGTGAGTATAAATAACTCACCCCAATCTTAATGACTTGTGGGGGTGTACATGAAAAATAAAAGAGATACAGAATAATAGTGCAATATTGTATATACACAGTATTTTGTATTTACATTTTTTTAGAGCCTTTTTAGTTTTTAGGCTCTAAACTTCCAGGCTTCCGTGTCTTTAGGGTAGACTGCTTAACCCCTTTTTTTTTTCTCTTGGTTCTTTTTCCTATATGTCTTGCCACCATATGGGTATAAGGAGAGAGAGAGAGAGAGAGAGACGGGATTCTAGGTGTAGTATTTTAGAGGAAATTTCCTTTGGATAAATTTTATAGTAAAAGCAAATGTGCTCACCTTTTTCAGAGCCTATTTGTCCTCGGCTCTAAGTTTGCAGGCTTAGTGTCAAATTGGGGTGACACCTCCCCTTACCGGACAAAGTGCAGGATGCAGTAATAAATGTAAATAATTTATTATTAGCTGTAATTAAAAAAGTATATAAAATAACACAATACTCGAAAATAAAAAATGATCAATATAAAATAAAGTGCAATAGTGAGTCTGTTCTCCTCTGCCAAGACGCGTTTCGCTTTGATCAGCTTCCTCAGTTGGCCGTGGATTGCATTCTGTCAGTTCCGGTTTTTGTACGTTCCAAAAAGCCCGCCTATTTTTCAATTCGCCAATCGTCTTTCTTTCCGACGTTGTAGTGACGTAACGTCACTTCCTGTTCCGGTATCTCGGTGGACTCCAGGTCCCATGGTGCTCTGCGTCTCCTCCGCGACTTCCGGGTTAGTCCGTTTGTCGGAGAAAAAAAAATAATTTTCCGCAAATCAAAGTCTTTATATATGATTTCACCTCCAAATAAAGTTGCACATCAAAAGAAAGTGTTATTCTCTTTATATTAAATTAAATACTATCGAGAATAGTAAAGAGAATAACACACTTTCTTTTGATGTGCAACTTTATTTGGAGGTGAAATCATATATAAAGACTTTGATTTGCGGAAAATAATTTTTTTTTTCTCCGACAAACGGACTAACCCGGAAGTCACGGAGGAGACGCAGAGCACCATGGGACCTGGAGTCCACCGAGATACCGGAACAGGAAGAGACGTTACGTCACTACAACGTCGGCAAGAAAGAGACTATTGGCGAATTGAAAAATAGGCTGGCTTTTTGGAACGTACAAAAACCGGAACTCACACTAAATACAAAATACTGTGTATATACAATATTGCACTATTATTCTGTATATCTTTTATTTTTCATGTACACCCCCACAAGTCATTAAGATTGGGGTGAGTTATTTATACTATACATTATTACTGTATAAGCGCTGCACTCTAATTTGAGGTCTGGTGAGTGGAAACACTAACCAGATCCCAAGTTATTTGTTTACTTTGGTGTTTTTTTATGGTGGGATATTGGGAATACCCACAGAGTGTTTACAGCAGCTAAAACTACTGTTACCAAAAAATCTTTTACTAAGCGCCAAACATTGCCACACCTTTTCGCTGTTTATAATGATGAGATATGCACCGATGAAGGAATTTTGTCCAAATTTTTAAATGGATAGCAGAGGTAGATCTTCTGGTGGAATTCAGCAGAATCTTGATGCAGACCAACCATTTTCTCTCAGGATTTTTTGGGTATAAGCCACATCCATCTCTAGAGGGTCTCTTGACTTTGCCTTTATGAACCAGTCGTCTTTGTATGAAACAACCTTGTACGCTTAAGGCTGCGATAGGCATGAGAACCTTTGTAAAAATCCTGGGAGCTCAGGCAAGACAGAATGGAAGGACTTTGAATTGAAAGTGATGAACCTTGTGACCCTTTCTTATGGCAAATCGCAGATACTTTCTTGAGCCAACATCCATAGGAATGTGAAGGTAGGCATCTTTCAAATCTAAACTTGCCATAAAATTTCATTTTTGGAGGATATGAGTGACTGATGCGATGGTTTCCATTCTGAAATGCTGGTAAGGAATATTGTTTAATTATTTTAGATCCAAAATGGGACGACAGGACAAATCTGGTTTTTGGACCAGGAATTACTGAGAGTATACACCCTGATACAACTGGGTTCTTGGAACTCTTTCTACAAGACCTTTCTTTAACCCCTTAAGGACCAAACTTCTGGAATAAAAGGGAATCATGACATGTCACACATGTCGTGTCCTTAAGGGGTTAAAAGAGTAACCGTAGCGGAGAATAGAGCTTGACTTTTTAGTTTTGAACGGTAGGAGGGAAAATGGAAACTTGGTCTTGGTATATCTAAGAACTTTATTTTGTATCCTCTTGCAACTAGATTCAAAATCCATGGATTTGCAGTGGTGTCTCTCCATCTGTGAGCAAATTGTTGTGTCCGTCCACCTATTCTTATGGCGTCAGAATCTTTTTGCTCTGTCAGTTTTGAAGTCTTTATTTCATTTAAACTTAGGATCTTTCCTGTTGTTGATTAAAAAAAACCTGAATTTTTCTTGATACTCCCTGCGGTTCTTGTATTGGAAGTTATTGTATCTGGGCTTCCAGACATACTTCCTCTCCTGAGGGAGAGCTTTTTTGGTAACCGACATTTGTCAGATTAATTCTTGCAAAGGAGAATCAAATAATTTCTTCCTCTCCAAGGGCAGTTCACAAAGTGCACACTTTGAGGCCGCATCAGCGTCCATGCTTTAAGCCAAAGTGCCCTGCAAGCTACAGATGTCAGGCCCATGAAACGAGCAGAAAGTTTAATCACCTCTGGGATAACATCTAGCAGATATTCATTAGATAACTTTAAATTGTGGAACAGGCGAGAGAGAGATCTGTGTCCTGGTTATCTACAGGCCATCTTCCAATCCATGAATCCAGTAATACTGAGCTTTAGCCACTGAAGCTCCTGCCAATGCTGCTTTAGCCTGAAATCCTGCTGCTTGATTATGCTCGTCTACTGGAGGTTTCAGCCCTTTTATCCATAGGGTCTTTAAGTCCAGAGACTTCTCCAATCGGTATAGTAGTCTTTGAAGACAACAGAGCAAATGGTACGTCAACGACTGGCAAGTCTTCTCACTTGTCTTCTCCTTGCAGCTTTATGATGTTCTTGAAATGCCTGGAAATAAATGCCCTTTTTTCAGGGTTTTTCCACTCTCTCAACATAAGTTCCAGAATCTGCTATGGGACAGGAAAGGCTTTCTTACTCGCTTTATCTGATGTTTTTTCAGAGAAGGCAACATTAACTTCCTTAATAACCTTTCTTAATTCTTCTTGTGGGAAACAGAGTTCTGTAATAGAAGTATCGCTGGAAGTTTCTGAATAGGAAGACCTAGAACATTCGCCCGAGGACAGCTCTGATCTAGAAGAAGATCTCTTCCGTTTTTGCCTCTGTTTGGCTGTAACGGGTGGTGTTACATTTGATTGCAGAATTTTCGAATTACTCATGTCTGGGCCAGATAAGTGTCAAATGTATTGATACCAAGATAAGAATGACTTCATGTCCTGTTGCTTGGACTTTTCCAGCGATAAGGACGAACACTGGTTTCAGATGTTCCTTTTAGTACCATCTGGTAGTGGTGTGGAGCACTTGTTTTGACTTATAACTGTTTTTTTTAGCAGCAGGAGCAGGCACCTTGTCTTTATCCATAATATCTGGAGAGACAGGACTAGACATATCTGCAAAACATAAAGCATTTCTGAAATTGGAGGGGGGAGGGGGGGCTGGTGACATGGGAGATCCTTCCTGGCAAGCATCCATGCTGTCCGTAGGATCTGCACAGCTTAAATAGGTAGCATTCATTCTGTGCGCATGCATCTCGCTTGGGTAGTGATTTGCTGCCGCTAGAGACCTCCTCCTTGCTTTGCCGGTGACTGCACTCTGCATAAAACAAGTGAAACAGACTTGCTGCGTAAGTCCTGCCGGATGCATGCAGGCCACTCTGCTCTCCACCCGGGAGGCTATCAGGCTGGATCCCCCTGGCAACAACCCATGTGCCTCACCACAAAATCCAGATGTTGTCCGTTCCTGATGGAACAAGAAAGAGAACTGAGGGTCCATGGCAGGTTGGTGTCTTATACCTGTTGGGGGAGGAACGTTTGTGTTTTTAATTTCAGATGCTTGTCCCATGGGAAGAGTACATCCCTATTGTACTGCCACCATATGTCAGGAAAATTGTAAATTAAACAGACTTTGCAACAACTCTGATCACACATTCGATCACTCTTTCAGGAAGTACTTGGTAAGGCTGTGCAAGTGACATGCATGGAGGTGTAATTAGGACTGCATAAACAAAGTGATTTAACTCCTAAATGGCAGAGAATTGAGCAGTTTGCCTGCAGGGGCATGACCTACTTAATTTAGCAAAAGTTGTTTTGGTGCCTATAGCGTCCGTTTAAACTTTGTGAAACAGCAGGAGGAGCCTCTAGTGGCTTTCTGTTTGACAACCATTAGAGGCAGTCTTAATTAACCTTTCTCTAAAACTGCAATGTTTTCCGTTGCAGGATTAAGGGGACAGGAACAGTGCACCCAGACCACTTTAATAAGGTGCACGTGTGTCTGAGGGCCTATAGTATCAATTTAAAATGAACATTTGCTCCAAGAGGCTGATCAGCCAGTGCAGCAATATAAAGGGAGCCAAACATGACCCATGGAGGTGTACTTCACATGGTAAGGGGTGAATTTAGTAAGGGGAAATGGTGGGTGGTGATGCCCAGTTTGCATAGGTTTGAGCATTTGGTTAGACAAAAAAAAAAATGTCCTGTCAGATGAAGAGATGAGTGAAGGAACGGATTGTAGGGGGAACTGATGGTGTCAGCTTTGGAGAATGTGATGTGGGGGTAAAGGGAAGGTTACAATTGAGGGAATGGCTGTGTAAAGTTATGGAAAAGATTAGAGGGTTAACGACTGCAAGGAGAAGAAGAAATGAGGGGAGGGGAAAAGAAAGGCAAAGCAGAGAAGAGGGGTGACTACAAGGTGTGACTTGTTAAATAATAATCTTGCCTGGAAACATTTCCTTTTTATTATTCCATACATTTCGACTTGTGTGAGCATTGATTAGAATAAAGTTAAAGCTACTTGCTTTAAATTGAAAGCAGTTGGGTTGTAATATAGAAACTATAAACGCCTAGGATAATCTACACCCTGTACCTTGTACCTGTATCTGTTGGACTTGGCAGTATAATAACACTGTGGTTGATGATCCCATTGAACTTAAAATACTCCTGTATCTTCTGCACTTCCTTATCAAGCTGCTCTAAGTTCGACATTTTCTGCTTATTCAGCAGCTGCTGACAGGGACACTGAAGTCTTACTTGCACAGCAGTTTTTTTTTTTTTTTTAATACTGTATTCGGCTCCCTGTGACAGCTTGTTAAAGGAGCCCTATAGTCAAAATATAAAAACAAGAAAGACAGGTCCCCTAACCTTCTACCTTGCTTTTATATACAATTTCAGTGATTATAATATAAACTTACCACCGTTCCAGCGCCAAGATCCTCGGCAGGCCGTGCCCCCTTTTTCATCAAAATGACGAAATAGCAGGGCTCAGACGCTTCTCTTGGAGAAGCATCATAGCGAGCTGGTGCGCATGCGTGGCTTCGCACTGCACCAATCACGTTCATTACCGCTCTATGAATGAACACTGAGCACTGTACCGCACGTTCACGAGCTGAGCTGACTGACAGCTCAGCTCGCTGTCTATGCCCAACCCCCCTCCTAAGCACAAGGTTTGTGTGTATACAAACGCTATATATAGTGTTTGTATAAAAACACACAAGTTTTAAAAAACTTACACACACACACACTATCCATCTCTCTCTATCCTTCCATCTCTATGGAGAGGGATGGATGGACGAATAAAGAGGTCTGGAGGGAGGGAGGGATGGATGGGGATCTCAATCTCACACACACATTCACTCACTCTTTCTCCAACTTTCTCTGTCTCTCTGTCTCTCTCTCTCTGTCTCTCTCTGTATCAATCTCACTCTCTCAATCTTTCAATCTCACACACACTCACTTTCACAATCTCACACACTCTCACACACACTCACTTTCACAATCTAACTCTCTCTCACACACACTCACACTCTCTCTCTCTCTCTCTCTCTCTCTCTCTCTCTCTCAATATCACTCACACTCTCTCTCTTTCATTTCTAAAATAAGTTTATTACTTATTCAGCCAAGCGTGACGACATAAAACGTGATGAATGCGAATTAGGCAGCCCTTAACTCGGAAGTCTCTCTGGTGGCCGTCTGAGTGACTGCCACTGGAGGTGTTCCTAACTTCCAAGGTAAACACTATATTTTCTCAGAAAATCCAGTGTTTACATGAGAGAGGCTGCAGGGAGCTATAGTTCTCACTAGGGATCGACCGATTATCGGTTTTACCGATATAATCGGCCGATATTCGGTATTTTCGGCAATATCGGTATCGGCCAATATAGATACCGATATTGCCGATAATACCTCCCAGGACCGCCAGGCTCATTACAAGCCCGGTGGTCCTGGGGGGGGGCGGGCAGCAAGCGTTTACTCACCTCCCAGCAGTTCCTCCAGCTCCCCAGTGTAAATCTCGCGAGACCCGCGGCCAGCTCTGACGGCCGCGGGTCTCGCGAGATTTACACTGGGGAGCTGGAGGAGCTGCTGGGAGGTGAGTAAACGCTTGCTGCCAGCCTTCCCCCCTCCTCCCCCACAGCTAAGCCAATGCCACTGACTGGACCCCCCTCCCTGGCAAGGCAACAAACCGGGAGGGGGGACAACAAAAAATAAATAATAATAATTAAACATATAAAAAAATATTAATTTAATATAAAATTTTTTTAATAAAAAATGCCCCCTCACACACATACACTCTATTATTATACACATACACACACACACTGTGTTTATAATTCAGTGTGTTTGAATAGTGTGTGTTTATAATAATGCAGTGTGTGTATATAATGCAGTGTGTTTGTATAAATACACAAACTATACAAACACACACTGCATTATATACATACACACTGCATTATATACATACACACTGCATTATATACATACACACACACACTGCATTATATACACACACACTATACAAACACACACTGCATTATATACACACACTATACAAACACACACTGCATTATATACACACACACTATACAAACACACACTGCATTATATACACACACTATACAAACACACACTGCATTATATACACACACACTATACAAACACACACTGCATTATATACACACACACTATACAAACACACACTACATTATATACACACACACTACAAACACACACTATACAAACACACTGCATTATACACACACTATACAAACACACTGCATTATATACACAGTGTGTTTATATAATTCAGTGTGTGTTTGTGTAGTGTGTTTATATAATGCACACTACACACACTGCATTATATACATACACTCTGCATTATATAAACACACTACATTCACTATACACACACTACACAAATACACACACTCTGCATTCGTTATATACACACACTACACAAACACACACACTTTGCATTTAGTATATACAGCATTCACTTTACACACACACTGCATTCACTTTACGCACACACTGCATTCACTTTACGCACACACTGCATTCACTTTACGCACACTACCCACACACTACACAAACACACTACACAAATACACACTGCATCCACTACACAAATACACACTGCATCCACTACACAAATACACACTGCATCCACTACACACACTACACAAACACACACTGCATCCACTACACACTAAACAAACACTGCATCCCCTACACACACATTACACAAACATACACAGCTCCCCTGTCTAAACACACTGCATCCACTACACGTGGCATGTATATTTTGTGCATTTACCTTTAGAAATAGTTTTTATTTTCCAAAATGGTAAATGTACAGAATATCGGCAAATTATATCGGCTATCGGCCTGAAAGTTCACAGAGTATCGGTATCGGCTCTAAAAAATCTATCGGTCGATCCCTAGTTCTCACCTGAACAACCTCATTAAGCTGAAGTTGTTCAGGTGACTAGTATCCCTTTTAATTACTATACCAGGATGACTATAAAAACCTGCAGTCATCAAACTGATGTGATACAGTCCCCGACTGAACAGTAGCTCAAAGGAATGTAAATGTAGAATGTTGCAATCGTTGAGCATTCTTTGAACTACACTGAAATTGCAATTGGAACAGAGTTTTGGATGTTTTAGGTTAAAACTGGTGTGGCGTGGCTAGGAGTTATAGGGAACTTAAGATTTACAGTAAAGTGCATTTCTGATATTCAGCCATTTTGTAACTCAATCATTGGATTTTGATATCGTATGGTCAGAATTACATACAATGCTATGTCTGCTTAATTTCAATAACATTTTTTTTATTTTTTTTTATGATGGAGGAGGGAACCTATATATTTGACCACCTGGTAAATATTAGAGGTTACTGTTATGGTATATGTAAGGGTAGCAACTATCACATGTCAGACTATTAATACCTGCAACGTAATATCTGTATGATCCTCTGGTGTTTTAAGAACAGATATTTTTAACACCTTTCACTTTCTCAACAGGGGGCAGGAAATTATTGTGGAAATCTCCTCTGAGACCTCTCCAAAATCCTCAGCTCTTCAATGGCTCAAACCTGAGCAGACTGCGGGCAAGGTTCACCCTTATCTCTTCAGTCAGTGTCAGGTAACAAGGTTCTATTGTATAATTTTTTGTAATTTTTTTTTTTTTTTTAAGGTGTCTGATAAGGAAATTGCCAAACAAATCTATTCAGTGTGTGCTGGGTTCTTTTCAACTGATGCAGGGCTCAAGATCGAACTCCCCCTAAAAAGCATAATCGCTCTTCCCCTGTTACATCCACTCCCATGCAGTGCAGCTTTCTCATTTTCTATCCCTGGGACTGCAGTATGGAACCGGGCAGCCGTGATTCTTCCAGCGGGGCCAGGTGCTAACCATCTGGATGTCTAAGTCGGTTAAAGGACCACTATAGTGCCCTGAGGGTGCCCCCACTGGGCTGAAGGGGGGTTAAACACTCTCCTCCTCCTTCAGTCGTCATTGGCAAGAGCTGCGCGCGCATTCAGCCAGTCCATAGGAAAGCATTCTCAATGCTTTCCTATGGACGCTGGCATCTTCTCACTGTGAAAATCACAGTGAGAAGTGCCTCTAGCGGCTTTCAATGAGACGGCCACTAGAGGCTGGATTAACCCAAATATAAACATAGCAGTTTCTCTGAAACTGCTATGTTTACTGGAGGCACAGTTAATCCTAGATGGACCTGACACCCAGTCCACTTCATTGAGCTGAAGTGGTCTGGGTGCCTATAGTGGTCCTTTTAAACATGAGGCTGTTGCCTGGTGCAACTTAAGCTCATTAATGCTCAGTTAACCAGCACGCTAAGAAAGCTCTACTTGGAGGGAAGATTTGGGAATGTGAAGAACCATAGATGCACACCGAAAGCCAGGGACTTGCTTGTGGGGAGTAGCCCTGTCCAGAGACGTGTAACTTGTTGATTTATTATTGAAGAAACTTATGTTTTACAGTTATTATTGTTAGGTGTCGTGTTGTCTGGCAGTTAATAAAATTAGTCACAGTTAATTACATTATCCAGACAAAGCAGCACCAATTAGTGAAGCT
Source organism: Pelobates fuscus (assembly GCF_036172605.1). Taxonomy (NCBI): domain Eukaryota; kingdom Metazoa; phylum Chordata; class Amphibia; order Anura; family Pelobatidae; genus Pelobates; species Pelobates fuscus. Next base: position 70,955,433 of record NC_086319.1, read on the forward strand.
ACCTATTGTCCCTGTTGACTCCCTATTATGATTGCTCCTATAAGTGTGTGTTTTACCCTTCACCAATGTCATCTGGAGAAAGGACTATATTCACTTCAGCGCTGTCTTCTCCAGGGGGAGGGAACATTTGACGGAAGTACTCATCCGGTACTGGATCTCAGTCACACGATGAATAAATACATATTATTTATTTGTTTTTCTTAAATTCTCTGTTTATTGAAAATTACAGAATCATACAAATGGTATACCGGTAATTTAGAACATAAGTAGGGCTGAAACCTAGCCCGAGAGAAGATAGAGTCCACAATTAACAGTGTCCACGGATCTTTCACAGAAATAAGTGACATTGCAAAATAGCCAGATGAAACTGGTCACTGATATTTTCAAGTACAGAATGATAAGACTGGGTGTTGTGCTTACGTTCATACATTCAGATCTAAGTAAAGCGGTGGTCCCACGTTGAAAAGTGAACGTCCTATCTCTACAGGTTGCCTTTCTACCCAGTCTGTATTGTTCAATAAATATTAAGACCATTGGTGCAGGATCTCTGATTTTGACAACTTGCTACTTTGGCCTAAAATGTGCAATTTGCATTGAATCACTTTAGTGAATAATCCTGTAAGACTTGGTGCTTTTTCATGTACGGTACATACCTCGATATATGAATATCTGATGAATAAACTGTCGAATTGCATTCTGTACAGAACTTGGGTTATGTTTGTGTTGTGTCTTCTATATTTATAGGCTACACATTGCCGGACAATTATTCCTTGTCAGGATACCCCATCTGTGAAATTTACTTACTACAGCAAGGTTAGTGACTCTCATAAAATGTCAAAGCACGTGTAAAGGGTTCAGACTTCTTACTAGCTAGATGTGAAAAACACAAGGCACTCGGAGCAACATACAGCACACACTGGACTTAGCTGTACTGTGGCATCCTCCCTCTAGTGGCAGCTGGATGTCAGTGAATTCTCATCTCTTGCACTTTCTGGTGACTTTTTGTTTTATATTTGTGTGTGTGTGTGTATGTATGTATGTATGTACTAATTAATGCAAAATACCTGTTTGTGTGCACATGCAGAGGTAATAAACTGAATTGCATGATAATATTTAATAGATCAATTTTCTAATCAACCGTGACATAGCAAAGTTACTTAAATTCTTTGGGGGGGGGGGGGGGGTAAATGATCCTAATCTGTCGCTGTTAGAAATGAATAACAATGTGTGGGGTTTATATTTTGTGTCTATTTATGTGATGCAGATATGTTCATGCTCTCATTCTGTATCTCCCTCTAGGTCTCTGTTCCCAAAGAGTTAGTGGCTCTTATGAGCGCTCTCCGTGATGGTGAATTGCCCGATCCAGATGATTGCAACAGGAAGATCTTCTGTTTCAAGCAAAATGTAAGATCAATAAGTAATCATATCTGTCACCTAGGAGCATGAACATTTCTTACAACTAGTTGAATGTACTATCCAGCATTGTGGAACTTCATATCTGATCTGCAGGCAAGTTTCTAACCAAATGGTAGCATAGAATCATGAGACCTCTATTCCACAAACTCCAGCTGCCTGTGCGTTCGTCTGGTCATGTAAAGTCTAACTCTAATAGAAAGTGTGTATCCGACACACCTGGCGATTTTTATGATTCATAGTTTTGTCCCATGGGTAGTCACTGTTTGGCATGTCTGAAAAGTAATTTAGTTACACTCCTGTGTTATGTATGAAAAGTAATGACTATTGCTAAAGAACAGGCATTTTATATACATTGTGCAGATCTATGTCCACATTAATAGCATATATCTAAAATGTATTTATTATTGAGGCTTGGCACATAGTGTTTTTATTTGGGAATATAATAGAAATGCTTGCCAAAAGAAGCTATTAAAACGATCCTACAGAAATCTAGCCCACTTTAGCTCATTGAAGTGGTCTGGGTTCACTGTCCCTGTCCCCCTTAGTCCTGCAATATAAATACTTGCAGCTCTAGAGAAACTGCAATGATTACCTTGCAGGACTAAGACTGCCTCTTAATCAGACCGCCAGTAGAGGCACTTCCTGGATCCTAATTGACATTGGACATCCCACATCAGTAAAATCCCCATAGGAAAGCATTGAAGCAAAGCTTTCCTAAGAGGAGGGCCTAATGCACTTGACAACTTTGTATTCCTTACACTATGGAATCCATTTAAGCCTTACTAAGGGCAATCTACATCTTCAACTCATTTAAGTGTTCTGGGTTCACTGCCCCCCTTAGTCCTGCAATTTAAATTGTTGCGATTTTTGAGATCTGCAATGTTTACATTACATTGCAGTACTAAGACTGCCTCAAGTGGCTATCTACCAGACAGCCACTAGAGGCGCTTCCAAAAGTTTACTTGACTGGGTCGCCTAACTGACGCTGGATGTCCTTGCTGTCTGCTTGACAACCTCCAGCATCAGTAAAATACCCATGAGAAAGTATTGATTCAAGGTTTTTTTTTTTTTTTTTTTTGGTTTTTTTTAACCCTTTTTCTGTTCTGCAAGTGGGGTAATGATAGAAGGGGGGGACGGACCCTAGTGTTAGGAATACAACTTTGTATTCCTCACACAATAGAATCCTAGTTTTAGAAGGATAAAACCTGAGTGCAGACTATCTTTGGAATTTTGTTTAAGTAAAGTACTGCTGGTTACTAGCACCGACCAAGTGTATTCTGTATATTATATATATATTTTCAATTTTCTTCCCTCATATAATCTTTTGTCCATTAGGTCCCAATACCAAGCTATCTGGTTGCACTTGTTGTTGGAGCTTTGGAGGGCAGGTGGGTGATGGATATTTCTTTGAAATATATAAATCCTAAAATAAATATATATTTCCAACACGTGTCATAATGGATAGACCACACCTGTGATGTGTAGAGAGCCATAAACTAAGATCTCCGCTTCTAAATGTACATGTTGCCCACAGTTTTCAAATATATTTATTTTTTTGTGTATCCTTTATTTGCTACTTTTCCAGTAAATAGCCACGTGCATGTTAAATCCTTATTCTTATGTTGTGCGATATCTGGTGCTGTGATAAATGGTCCAGCTAAGTTGTAGAGGCAAGTTTTTTCAGAAAATTGAAGTGCAAGAGTTTTTCTGTGGTACATGTCACGCTAGTATTAAGACCTTGTGTAGTCGTTAATTAGACGTGTGTAATGCAGATGGTCTCTTTAAATTGATGTATTCATTTGTTTTGCTGTAAATAGAAACCAAATAATCTCTACATCAGTTTTGTGTAACAGAAGACAGTATAAAGGCCCTCTTCTGTCATGAATGTCCTCCTCGTTTAGTAACTGAAGGACTGTTTTAAAGCTTATGTTGCCTATAATTTGAATTATATGGTGTCATAAGGTCTATGTGGACCACTTTCCCAAAGAATATCACTGGTCCATGATAACAAAAAATGACTGCAGGTTGTTACCCTCTTTGACAAGACTTGGAGCACCCAAGGAGCCGGCTTACCACCATTCACTGTGCTATAGTATTACTAACTAAGATTCAGTCAAGTGAGCGTATATTAAGTGAGGCTTATTATGTGTGAAAAGCTGACCGTGTGTATGATGCTATTTTTTTTTTTTTTTCTTCTCCAACAGGAAGATTGGTCCTAGAACAACAGTGTGGACTGAGAAAGAGCTTTTGGAAGCTTCTGTGTATGAATTTGCTGAGGTTGGTTCTGCATATTACATTTTGTGAAAGGGAATGTAAATGTTTATCATTTATACTCTACTGATCATCTCGCAGCCAAAAGGCTTCACTGGGACACAGGTTTCCATTATTCTGTCCCTCCAAAAAAACTAAACAATATTAACTTCATATTTTGTTTAAGATATTTAATAATTGCAGTTAAAAGATAATGAAGAGAAGTCCAGGAACTGTCTCTCCGCTAGCAAAGAAAAAAAAACAATACAGTGTTATTGCTACATTTTGGGAGAAAACCAGATCCCATATAGTACATGGGGGGTAAAGTTCAACCCATTCAGTGTCCAAATCATAGATCTCTGTTCCAAAGGACGATGGAGATTTCTCAAGGTAGAGTGTAGTACAGCCATAGAGCAACATAATTGATCGTAGCACAATGACTGATCCAGGATCCCTGTGCGATCATGGTCTTGATTTTTGCATAAGGTACAGTTGCCATACAGACCCTGATGAGAAGTTATGCCAGGTAACTGCTGCTGTTTTCTGCCATAACCTTTTTGACCAAGGACTGTGCTGTGAGAAGGCTGTGTGGAAGGTAAATTCACATGAGGTGTATTTGCTCTGTTGCATATCTTTATGTGAAGAGTGAGAGAAGCATTTGTATGAATTCCAATAGTGCATGCTCATGCCGAGAGCTTAAGGCTGCCATGGAGATCCGCAATATGCAGAGTATATGATCAAGTCAAGATGCTTCAATGATCGTAAGAGGTTAGCCCCAGTAGTTGATTTTAAAATTTATGGACAAAATAGCCAAACTAGAAAAATCCTCTAAGTCGGCTATGCTTTTAGTTGGGCTGATGATTTGATTGAACGATTTGAAAAAGCAACTTATTTATTCGTCATAATATAAAGTATGTAACTCCCACAAACTTTGCTCCTATGCAGTTGTCATGTCCATACCGTTTCATCGACAAATGTTATCATAGAGAAATCAGTAGGCCATCCCAAAAGATGCGCCTGCTTGCAAAATCTATTCAATAAATGGTAAACTTTTCACTTACGACACATTTTCTCTCCACACAGACAGAAAAAATGTTAAAGTACGCAGAAGGCTTGGCTGGTCCTTACGTCTGGGAACAATATGATCTGCTTGTTTTGCCTCCTTCGTTTCCCTATGGCGGCATGGAGAACCCTTGTCTTACTTTCGTTACCCCAACTGTTCTGGTAATTGGATAAATGATAACATTTTGCTGCCAACATTTTATAAATTTGGAATGTAATTGTTGAAAGTTCACAGGTATAATTGCACACTCCATTGGTTGACATATATCATTTTTTTTTATGTATTTATAAAATGTAAACGTTGCCGTTTGCCAATCAAACTAGAGGCCTTCATGTTAAGCATCGCTAGACAGTGTTCAATCTTAGGCAAAACCTTTGGAATATATGTATACAGTAGTTCTGGTGCCAAGAATGGGGAATCAATGCCAAAAAAATACTCCTGGAAGAAATAAGAACTAATAGGGTAAAAAAAAAGTACCTATGACAAAGCTGCTTTAATCGAATTACTGACTGCGTAAGTTCTGTAACGTAAAGAATGACATTAATGCAAATTGTTATGCAAGATTTTAATTTAATGATTTTTTTTTTTCTTCTTTTCCACCAATGCAGGCTGGTGATCGCTCCCTAGCAAGCGTATGTAATAATCTTTCTAAACTTCTTCTGTTAATACTTTTTAATCCACTATTCTTCTAACCGTGTTTGTATATATGTATATTCTAAATTACAAAGCATAAACCTGCTACCCTTTTCTCTCCCCCTTTTCTCTCCCCCTTTTCTCTCCCCCTTTTCTCTCCCCCTTTTCTCTCCCCCTTTTCTCTCCCCCTTTTCTCTCCCCCTTTTCTCTCCCCCTTTTCTCTCCCCCTTTTCTCTCCCCCTTTTCTCTCCCCCTTTTCTCTCCCCCTTTTCTCTCCCCCTTTTCTCTCCCCCTTTTCTCTCCCCCCCTTTTTTCTCTCCCCTTTTTTCTCCCCCCCTTTTTTCTCTCCCCTTTTTTCTCTCCCCTTTTTTCTCTCCCCTTTTTTCTCTCCCCTTTTTTCTCTCCCCTTTTTTCTCTCCCCTTTTCTCTCTCCCCTTTTTTCTCTCCCCTTTTTTCTCTCCCCTTTTCTCTCTCCCCTTTTCTCTCCCCCCCTTTTTTCTCTCCCCCCCTTTTTTCTCTCCCCCCCTTTTTTCTCTCCCCCCCTTTTTTCTCTCCCCTTTTTTCTCTCCCCTTTTTTCTCTCCCCTTTTCTCTCTCCCCTTTTTTCTCTCCCCTTTTCTCTCTCCCCTTTTCTCTCTCCCCTTTTCTCTCTCCCCTTTTCTCTCTCCCCTTTTCTCTCTCCCCTTTTCTCTCTCCCCTTTTCTCTCTCCCCTTTTCTCTCTCCCCTTTTCTCTCTCCCCTTTTCTCTCTCCCCTTTTCTCTCTCCCCTTTTCTCTCTCCCCTTTTCTCTCTCCCCTTTTCTCTCTCCCCTTTTTCTCCTTCCCATCATTGACTTGCGGTTTAGACCAAAGTAGTGTTAGGTCCTGCTGCATGAGCAAAGAAATCATAACTACAAAATCCTTCTAAAACAAGTTAAAAACCTGTTCAAAACGAATGGATGTAGGCTTTAGTTAACCTTCAAATCCTAAAAAATAATTTCTTTTGGATTTGACAAACAAACAACCTCTTTACACGAAGACTTTATTTTTGAATTAAAAATGAATCTTAATATATCTTTTGTTGTAAACACTGTTATGCTTTCTAAAGGCTTTTTCAGGGAACCCCAAGAATATACTAAACCTTATTTTAATTAAAGGTGATTGCCCATGAAATTTCACACAGCTGGACTGGAAACTTGGTGACAAACCGAACATGGGAACACTTTTGGTACGTCTAATAATTTGAAGAGGTCGCAATTCCAGAGCTTGCAAGACAGACACTACATGCAGGGTTCAAAGTTTCCACTTGCCCCTTGCCATTGGCGAGTGAAAATTTTGCATTGAAAATTGACAGTCTCAGCCAATCCCATGGGAAAGCATTGGAAGGCTAATGTGCACGCATGCCAAAATGCCTGAGTAATGGCCACTGGAGGTGTCTCTAGGCACTAATGTAAACACTGCATTTTTTATGAAAGCCTGCATGGACAGACTATACTCACAAGAACAACTACAGTAACCTGTAGTTGTTCTGATGACTATAGTGCCCCTTTAAGTTTGTTCTTCTCTTGGCCGTGTCTTTTAATACCTATATTTTGTCGTTTTTTGTTTTACTTAATTAATGATTTCATAAAACAAGCCTAGCATTAACTGTTTGATTTTTATCCAGCTGAAATGTATGTCTGTAATCCTGTCACTTCAGAAGATTGTACCTTTAATTGTTTCCCTCCTAGGTTAAACGAGGGACACACGGTGTATTTGGAACGCAGGATTGATGGTCTTCTTTATGGTGAAAATTTCCGTCAGTTCCGAGGCTTGGGAGGATGGAAAGAATTGCAAAATTCAGTAGGTGTCTATGCTGCTTTCTATTTGAGGGGAGTCGGGGGCCGACATTGATCTGTTTCGTTCTGTCTGCTTCCTTTTGCGCATATGTAGCGCAGGGGTTACACATTCCACAGGTTAATAAACCTTCCACTTGAATGACCTGCTAAAATGATTCAATGCAACGAAAGATGAATCACTGCCTTAGACTGGGTTTTGTTTATAAAAATAAACTTCACTCTTTAGCGGATGACTTCCAGTTGTGTGTTTGTGTTTTTTTTCTTTTTGTTTTTCCTTATACAATTGCAAAGGTTAGGATGCTATACTATATGTTGATTAAATACTCAATGTTGATTTAAAGGGACTGTATGCCTCATAACCACTACAGCTCTGTGTAGTGGCTATTGCGAATTTTTAAAATATTATTATAATTATACTGTTTCGGAGCAGTTTGACAAAGACAGGCACCAATTTATCCTCAACCACATTGATAACGTGTAATTAACACTTCTGCATTATGAATGTTATTTCAGCCCAAACTGGATAGCCATGATAAGCTAAGGGCTTGGCTAACCCAGAAGTGACTGTAGGTTTATAAAGTGAGTGTAGGTCATGCCGTTGTATGCCTAGGATTGCTCTCATATTTATGTTGGTAAAAGAATGCTGGAGTAGAATGTTGATCTAATATTTGGTTATAACTGTTTGACTCTTGTCACCGCTTACACGTTGAACTAAGACTGGACTGCTTTAATGTTTATCTAGGTTAACACTTTTGGTGCCAGCAATGTTCTCACCAATTTGGTTCCCAATCTACACGAGGTGGATGTTGATGAAGCATTTTCTTCTGTTCCTTACGAGAAAGGGTTTGCTCTCCTGTTTTACCTAGAACAGCTTCTTGGAGGGCCAGGTAGGCCTCATTTATGCACAACCCAAATTCCTTTTTAGATCAGATTTGAGTTTTTTTTTTTTTTTTTTTTTTTTATAGCTTTCCCCATATAGCAGATGGGTAACCCATGACTTTCCTGGTGTTGTGCTGCCATTGTAATGTGTTATATAATGAAGCAACTACCTACAGGAGATCGGTTCAGCTTGGCTTAGATTTGCCGCACACTCAAAAGTGCAGCAATATTTCAATCAACATATGGTCCCAGTCCAGCATTGTAAATACTGCAGACTGGCTAAAATGTTGCTGCACCGTGTTTATAGATCACATAACATGTGCTGAATTGATTTGACAAGCTTAAACCTTTTTTTGCTTTTGGATAGACTTGTGCACAAATCCCATTCAACAGGCGCTGAGCAAACCAAATGCCTGTTAACCACTGGACAAACAAATAGATTAATTAATCCAGCGATTTAACAGGCATGTGATTCATTCTGCACAGCTGCAAATGATTTGTGCACCAGTCTGCTTTTGGATACCATTGTAATGGTGGCTGAAAATGCTGTAAATGTTGTGTAATTTTACTCGAATAAGCCATATGTATGGTCAATCTGCCACGGTTCACTTACAAGGCCTTATACTACTGCTCATCAACTTTAAGAATCTGCAGAAAATGCAATTTAAAAAGCAGCTCAATGCTCTGTTGAATATCTTGATGCCATGGGGGAAAATTAATCCATGTTCTATTTTAAAAAGTGATGCAAAAATTTAAAAGGGTAGGTGTCGGACACTGAATTTGTCTGCTGGTTCGCATGGTGATTGGCCCACTTCTAGTGCTTTTAGTCCATTTTTGTTTTGTTTTTTAGAATAGAAAACTTTGGTAAATCTTTCCCAGTGTGATAGTTTTGAAAGCGACTTATATGAAACTGAAAACATAAAAGGTTTTCCAAATGCCTGTAGGCTTTTTTTATATTTGGAAAAGGATTCAAATTCCAGTGTGCAACAGTAACTGTTACACAAGAGCATTCAGGTGTTTTAGTATGCGAGCTTTGATTGCAATATTCATTTTTTATTTTGTATTTTTTGGGGGGGGCAAAGATTTAAACAAAAATCTATTATGATCTGTCCTTTTATTTAAGTGGACAGATATTGTATTCAGATCCTGTACCTCATTAAACTTTGCTTTTAAAATGTAACTAATGTGGGTCCCCTAGACTCAAGGCAGGACATGACCAACATGCCGTGGCCTGACTGACCATATTCTTCTAGTTTTAACACAGGAACTGCACTCAATCTTCCAACCTTAGAACCAGGGTACAGCTAGATCCAGGTCCAGCACCAAATCCCAAATGTAATACTTCAAAAGAATGGATAAAGGTTCAATTTCAGGCAATTTATTGTCCCCACGATGTGATAAAGGCCACACTGGTCAAAATGTTTTTTTGCAAATTCTGGTGACAATAAATTGCCTGAAATTGAACTTTTGGAGTGCCCTTATCCTTTCTTTTGACATATTCTTCTAGTTAACTTTTTTGTACATTTGCCCTTTTTTTTTCTTTTTTTTTCTCATATGCATCAGATTACAGAATAGGCTTTTGAGTATATACGGCAAAGTCCAACAGGTTATTACATACTTACATACAAACTTTGGTATTGTATATCTAAGCCATTAATGTTCCTTTTTTGCTTAACTCTAAAATGAAGATTCCGGTGAGATTTTTTTCTTTGTCTAGAGTCTAGACGACCAAAATGAAATTCCCATCTATCAAACAGAACTTTAACTGTGTGGTTTTGTTTTGCCAGATGTGTTTTTGGGCTTCCTGAAATCGTATCTTCAGGTGTTTGCATACAAGAGTGTGACTACAGATGAATGGAAGAAATACCTCTATTCCTATTTTAAGGACAAGGTAGGAGAGCGAGGATGTTGTATTATTTTACAGCAGTTTTTATATTTTCTACTAACCTAATGCTACAATACCCTACGTTCCTTGTGCAGGTTGAGATTCTTGACAAAGTTAACTGGACGGGATGGATGCATACACCTGGCATGCCACCAGTACAACCTCAGTAAGTCTTGTGTTCCAGCACTCCAGCAATGACTTGCTGAACTTTTATTTATTGAATTCAATAAATCCTGAAGAATAGGAGAATGTGCTTAGCTAAATGTTTATCTTGCTTTTTGGTGGAAGAATGTTTAGGAAGCTCAGACCAATACATCACTCACTCCTTAGTCACCAACATTGTTGCCATTTATGCACTTGATGACAAAAGAGCATTGGAAATTCACTATAACTTGTAAAAAATGTCAAAGCTCTACATGGGGTACTTGGTGGTAGTAGTAGTGGTATATCATTTTTACAGTAGTGGGAGACGTGGTTATTCACTAAAGTGAGAATTCAAAGAGAAAGGGTTACTATACCGCTTTTTAGAGGGGGGGTGGAGGGGGAACCATTCTGGTGTAATATGCCTTATTGGGCAGTATTGGAGAAGTTCCCACCCCCCTCCCCTACCCTGTCAATTTGCAGAAAACCTCCAAGAAAAAGTTTTAATCACGTGGAAGCCAGCACCAGGTGAAGCTACCGATGCTAATCTTCTACTCCCCCTCTGACATCACTGGGGCTGCATGCCATCCAATCACAGGCTTCTTATAGAGAAGCCTGTGATTGGATAATTTTGCCGGCTCAAAGCACATGCATGCAGTCTGAGCCAACTAGGGAAGGTTTATTTAAAGAAACGGAGAGAGGCAGGAAAGGAAATACAGAGTATGTGGGATGGAAAAGGTAGCTTCCTCTTGCAGGCGCTCTGCCTACAAGGGGGAAAGATTTTTATGTCTGGAGGCAGCATGCCGTGTATGCAGAGACCTATTTTATGTACAGAATTGACATTTTCAGCCTGTTCTGTGTTGCCAATGTCTCATGTGCTGGGGGAGCAACTAACCCCCAGCACACAATTTCAAATATCTTAGTATGTGCACTGTTTCAAGCTGAAACATTGCACATTCTTTCTCGTACTACCCTCACCATGACCTTTTTAAATCACTGAAGTGGTCATGGTGGTTGGAATAACCCTTTAAATTCATCCTGAATTCTCACTTTAGTATTTAACCCTGACAGTCTCTGAAATTTCTCTTGAGAATTGAAACCTGTCTGGAAAATCTAACCAGTCATTTTGGTAGATGTTGGCTATAAAATTATTAAATGAAAAATGTCAAAATGCTCTTGGTTAAATAGCCTGAGGTTTCTATTTTTCACAAATGTATAATTTTGTGTATTGGTTTTGGATTCTGCTATTGATATCATTGTTAGTCTCGGCTGCCTAAAATACATTTATTTTGTGTAACAACAGAGTATCCTTCAGTTGGGCTCTGTGAATTTATATAACAGAGGTGACTATCATGTTGTCAAAGATTGACACATTGGCCCAACTGTTTATATTTTTTTTGAGTTTATTTAAAGAACAGGAGTACTATTAAATATTAAACATCGTGCCAAAATAGCCAAAATTGAACAATTCTCTGAAGTTTTCATTTTCCAGCCAAATGTTCGATCTACTGCTCAATCTAAACCGTTCCTTGTGCCTCAAATGAAACACGTGACATAAAAACTAGAAGGTTTAGCAAGCTCTGTAACATGCACAGTATGAAATAACTCTATATCAGGACAGAAAAACCCTTATATTTTATTATACCCATTATCTCTCTGGAGACTATTGTCACAGCTTTGCAGGAAGTCTTATGAGGAACCTATTCTGTGAAAAGGGGTTACATTTTGACGATCATCCTTTAAAGGACCACTATAATAATAAATATGTGACATAAAAACTAGAAGGTTTAGCAAGTTTTCCTGGCACTGTAGTGCCCTGAGGGTGCCTCCACCCTCAGGGCCCCCCTCCCGCCGGGCTCTAGAGGCTGGAAGGGGTTAAATTTACCTATTTTTCCAGCACCGGGCGGGGGCTCTCCTCCTCCTCCTCGTCATCAGCTGAATGCACATGAGCCCCGCACACATTCAGCCAGCCCATAGGAAAGCATTCACAATGCTTTCCTATGGACGCTGGCGTCTTCTCACTGAAAATCACAGTGAGGAGCGCAGCTGTCAATGAGACAGCCACTAGAGGCTGGATTAACCCTATTATAAACATAGCAGTTTCTCTGAAACTGCTATGTTTATAGAAGAAAGGGTTAATCCTAGCTGGACCTGGCTCCCAGACCACTTCATTAAGCTGAAGTGGTCTGGGTGCCTATAGTGGTCATTTTAATGTGCAACGTGTTGGGAGTTGGTCATTTTTTAGCAGGAACATATAACTTTTTTTATATATTTAATTTTTGTTTTGCTTTTGTTCTTCTAGGTACGACATGACCTTGGCTAATGCTTGTATCGCTCTTGGCAATAAATGGGTTGAGGTAAGGAGAATACAGTATACACAGCTATGAAGTCTACACAGAGAAATTATAACTGACCTGGTTCTCCCAATGGTATTCTAGGCTAAGGAAAGCGATCTGAGCTCCTTCAGTATTGAAGATTTAAAAGATTTGTCCGCATTTCAGAAAATTGAGCTTTTAACGCTTTTGCTGCTCAAGGTAAGAGAATAATCTTTTACATCATAATATAGCTCTTTCAGGTGGCGTTCAAAGATTGATCAGGCTGACCGCTCGGTGTTGAGTCATCTTAAACTATGAACAGTTTCAAAACCACTCAAAGATTTTTCAGCTATTTTTATTGTTTCCTCTTCATAGGAGCCACTCCCAGTCGCTCATGTCAAACGCATGCAAGAGGTGTACAACTTCAATGATGTTAAAAACTCAGAAATTCGATTCAGGTATGTGATCCTTCCTTTTAACTAAAACACTGATCAAAATTTCAAGATTCACTGAAAGCTGAGAAGAACATTCGTGATAGGTCGAAACCAACAGTTGTTGCACGCGTGTCATTCATGCAGGTGGCTTCGTCTCTGCATTCGGGCAAAATGGGAAGAAGCTATTCCCTTGGCGCTCAAAATGGCAACCGATCAAGGAAGGATGAAATTTACTCGTCCCCTCTATCGGTAAGTTATACAGAGTGAAAAGTTGGCGTAAAACGTCACATTCTTGGTTTTACACTAGACAAAGTTGAATAGTTATCACTTAGACGCTCACTAGTACTTTCCACCTCCAAATTTGGAAACCATTTTAATGCATTTTTTTTTAACCCCTTCTTTTCAGTGATCTGTACAACTTTGACAAGTCTCGTGATTTAGCAGTCAGCACCTTCAAGAAGAACAGATCGTCTATGCATCCAGTGACTGAAATGCTTGTGGCAAAGGACCTTCACGTGGATAGTTAATGTCACTTTAGCAATTAAGAATTTTCTAACCACCCTCAATCTTGTGGAGTTTTATGTGATCAAAGCTTTGTATGGCACACAAATTGGGGACATTTTATATGCTTGCAATTTTTATCATCATTAAAAAATAAATAAAATAAAAAACCTGATTGGTTCTATTACATTTTCTTACAGTATGGCCAATAGCTTCCAGATGTAGAAATGTGGGAAGCACTCAGAGGTGCTGTCGGGTTCTCCAAAATTGTTATTTTTAAATTGCACTGGTTATGTCCCCCTTTTTATTTATTTATTTATTTATTTATTTATTTTTATTAATTTCTTTTATTTTTTTAAGGAGGATATCATTATTTTGAAAAACACATGTGTGTGTTGAGGGAAAACTGTAAAACTTTAATTGCAAGATAATTCCATCCCACTAACACCCATGTTAGCGTAATAATTGAATAACCATAAGGTTCAACGAAGAGTTTTATTAATCGTGCAAAGCAACTGTGTCACAGTGCTAGTAGCAAGATGGCTGACAGTGAGACAAAAGTAGATTCCACGTTGTTACCTATAACATTTTCCTACTTGTTTAAATTATTCTTGTCGAACTCCGTAGATTCGAATTGTTATTTAAGATCACATCTGATACCCAAAAGGTTCAATCAACTGACCGCTTGCATTGGTCCATTCCACTGGTACAAGCTTTAGACCAAAGATATGGATTTCTATGTGTAGCTCTCATATCTTTCCACCTGTATGTATTTATTCCATATCTCTATAGCCTTAATGGTACACGAAAGGCCTATGAAGGAACCTGCTTTGTGAAAATTATTGGTGGTAAAAAAAAACAAAAAAACAAGAAAAGCTGTGCAATTGCTCAATGTGCCCCAGGTAACAAAAGGCAGCACTGAAAAGTGTTCAATTCGCATTACATAAATTCATCACAACATTAAAAACACTGACGAGTGAAGCAAGATTGATATCGTTACAATGGCAAGGGATGGGATATGTTAGGCAGCAAGTGAACATTCATTTAATTTAGTTTTTCCTTTCAGATTAGAGGCAGTGCTTATACCACAGGGATATCCAATCTGGAGGGAAAAAACAGGCAGGCAAATCTCCAAACATTTTAATCCCTCCCCTAATTACCTCCTTTCCCATAAGTAGCAGCTCCTCCTGATCATCCCCAGTTCTTTGCCTGCCTTCGGCAGGGGAGGTTAGACAGGAAGGTTCTCCAGGAAGTAGGTGAGAAGGGCTGAGGCTCTGGAGGCTCTGCTTCCTTGATGTCCGGTAAGTAGCGTGCAACACGCCGGCCGGCGTGGTCACTCGAAATTTATGTTGCTGTCTTTTGCCGTGCCAGGTGCCGGTATGACGAAGGACGCAGGCGTGCGTCGGCTGGGAGGTCCTGTCGGTGGAACGCACACACAGGTTGCGTTGCGTTCCACCAGGGAGTCGCAGAGCGCTATGCACATGCGCAATGCGAACCTGGATTCAGGCGCCAAATTCGAACTGGACGTTTCCGTTTGGTTACAGGACTTATATGAGCATGTACCAGCAGCAACCTCTGTTTGCCAGGAGCTCTCAGATCGGTTGTGAAGTGTGTTTCTCACCTGCCCTCCAACACACTCTCAGGCCATTTAAGGTAAGACTGTTAAGTTTTCATTTTAAATGGTTCTTAGCCTGAATCCGTAAGGAGAAAATTTTGATTATTTTCCCCTTTCTTGTTTTCTTGTTTTCCAGTATGTCTAATCCGGAAAGTATGGATAAAGTTGCTGAGAAGGGGAAATGTGCATCTAAAACCAAGCATTTAATGTGTTCTGTGTGTGGCCAACCTATGCCTGATGGTTGTAAAAAGAAACTTTGCTCAGTGTGTTCAAAAGAAGCTTCAGAGGAAGCAAAGAGAACAGAAATGTCCACTTTTCTCAGCTGGTTGCAGCAAAGTATGCAGCAAACATTTGTGGATGTGCAGTCAGCTGCTTTACAGTCAGTCCAGGCTTCTGTTGCCCAGGATTCTCAGATGGTAAAGCATGCTAAGAAAAGACTGAGATCTTGGGAAACATCTGATACTAGTTCGGGAACTAGTGGTTCTGAGTATGAAGATAATTCAGGCAGTGATTCCTCAGATGAGGAATTTGCTTTCCCAGATGAAGCCATTGGGAAATTGATTAAAGAAGTGCAGTGCATCTTTGATTTTGGGGTAACGGGGAAAAAGTCCAAAGTGTTTCCTTTTCACCCACAGACTAAGGAATTGATTTTGAAAGAATGGAAGTTCCCTAGTCACAAGCCGTTTATGTCTAAGCATTTTAAAACTCTTTTTTCCATAGAATCAGAGCAAGACTGCAAGCTGGATACGGTCCCTGTAGTGGACGTCCCTATTGCTCAAATAGGTAAAAAGACTACTTTACCAATTGGAGATTCAAGCGGGCTCAAGGATGTCATGGATAAACGCATGGACTCCTCTTTAAAGAAGTTGTTCATCTCTTCTGCAGCCCAAGCTAAAGCCTTGATTACGGGGTCATCCGTTGCCAAGGCCCAGAAACTTTGGTTGGAAGAACTAGAAAAAGTATATACGGGAGAAGCTAAGGAAGACCCGTTAAAGCTATTAAAAAATATCAAGATGGCGTCTGATTTTTTAGTGGATGCTTCTTCAGAAAGCCTGAAATTGTCGGCCAAGAATATTGGTATCTCAACAGTCGCCAGGAGAGCGCTTTGGCTTAAGAATTGGTCTGCAGATGCGGCATCTAAAAATTCTCTGTGTGAACTACCTTTTGAACCAGGAAGACTTTTCGGTTCTAAGCTGGATGAGCTGTTGAAACAGATGAAGGAAGGAAGGAAAGCTTTACCAGTATCATATAGGAAGCAGTCTAGAAGCCGTCACGCAGAGACTCGTCCTTCATTCAGAAGTTCCTTTCGTAGAAACTATTTCAGGGGTCAACAGCAAAGAGCCTTTGATTATAGGAAGAAGGAAAGGTTTACTGCCAAGAGAAATAAAAAATTATGACGCCAGGCCGGTGGGTGGAAGGTTGAGTCACTTCCTAGAGCACTGGAAAGAGACAACGTCAGATCGCTGGGTCCTTACAGTGATAGAGCACGGATACGCTCTAGAATTATCACAAGCCCCTATAAACATGTTTCTATGTTCCAGGGTTCAGTCTCTAGATATGGAACTCTCTCTGATGCGAGAAGTGTCAACTCTGTTACTAAAAAGAGTGGTGGAAGAAGTTCCTATGAAGGAAAGACATCAAGGCACCTATTCAAGACTTTTCTTGGTGCCAAAACCAGATGGTTCGTTCAGACCTATTCTAGATCTAAAAGCCGTAAACAAGCGGATTATAAAAAAGAAATTCCTCATGGAATCAGTAAAATCAGCGGCTCTGCTTATTCACCCAAAGAGTTGGTTTGCGTCCCTGGATTTGAAAGATGCCTATCTTCATGTACCCATAGCGGAATCCAGCAAAAGTTTTCTACGGTTTGCGGTGTGCTGCCAATCGGTAACCAAACATTACCAATTCAGAGCACTGCCTTTCGGCCTATCATCAGCGCCCAGAGTTTTCACAAAGCTTCTAGTAGTCGTTTCAGCCTTTCTAAGAGGTTTGGGCATCGCTGTCATTCCATATTTGGACGACTGGCTGTTGATTGCAGAGTCCCAGGTTCAACTACAGTTAGATCTGAGGACAGCCATCAAATCGCTGGAAAAGCATGGCTGGCTAATAAATTTCAACAAATCGGAACTAGTGCCAGTTCAAAGGATCCAGTTCTTGGGTCTAATTTTGGATTCTATCGCAATGAAGTTATTTCTGCCGGAAGAAAAGAAACTAAAGATCAAGCGGTTAATCCGGAATCTCAGAGTAAAAAGAGTGTTTTCAATCAGAGAAGCCATGTGCTTGCTGGGTCTGTTTACAGCCTCAATTCCGGCCGTCGGTTGGGCAAAAGCCAGAATGAGACCTCTACAAAGAAACATTCTGCTAGTCTGGAATCGACAGGAACTCGGCCTGGATGGGCTGATGAGGTTCAACAATCTAATTTTAAAAAGTCTGCAGTGGTGGACATCTTCTCGTTTCCTCCACGAGGGTCTGTCATTCCGGATGAAGTCCTTCACTATCATAACAGATGCCTCTGCGCTGGGCTGGGGGGCCCATCTGGGAGACATAAAGAAGCAGGGGTCCTGGCAAGTGAAGGATATGAGAAGTTCCTCGAACTTCAGGGAATTAAAGGCCGTATGGATGGCACTCTTGGCGTTTCAGTTTCTCATCATAAAGCGACATATTCAAATTCGTTCAGACAATCGTACGACAGTGGCATATTTGAACAAACAGGGAGGTACGAGATCAACAAGATTAGAAAGCCTGTGTTCAATGATCATGCTGTGGGCGGAAGTGCACCTTATGTCCATCTCTGCAGTTCACATTTTAGGAAAATTCAATGTGGTGGCAGATGCCCTGAGCAGGCATCATTTGAAACAAGCAGATTGGTCCCTGTCATGCAGAACTTTCAATTTCATCACAGACCGCTTCGGTGTTCCAGAGATAGACCTGATGGCATCCAGAATGAACAGGAAGACAAGACGGTTTGCGTCCCTAAATCCAGCGGACAGGCCGGATTTCATAGATGCCCTGTCAGTTCCATGGAAGTTCAACCTGGCTTATATCTTTCCGCCAGTAGTGCTTATTCCCAGAATACTTCAAAAAGTAAGGCTGGAAAATGTAAGAATTATCCTAATCCTTCCATGGTGGCCGAGGAGAAGTTGGTTCTCAGTTCTCCTGAACTTTCCGGGGGCCACCTTTTGGAAGTTGCCGCTTTCAGGAGAAATTCTAGAGGACGCCATGGTGCCTCTTCCGACCCTTCGGAAATTCCAGTTGACGGCTTGGTTTCTGAATTCCAGATTTTAGAGAGCAAAGGTCTGGATCCTGAAGTGATTAAGATCCTGTTGGCAACTAACAAGGAATCGACGTCTAAGATCTACACTAGAATTTGGAAGATATTTTGTCAGTGGTGTTGTAGGTTTAAAGTCAACCCGGTTTCCGCGTCCATTCAGAAGATCCTAAGCTTCCTTCAGATGGGATTTGCAAAAGGCCTTAAACCTGCATCGTTGAAATTACAAGTTTCTGCTATCAGTTTCTTCTCCCTCAGATGCCTGGCCTCAAATGTTCTGATTTCTAGGTTCTTCAGAGCTCTGACTCGTTTGGTGCCCTATGTTAGGGAAACCTGTCCTCCCTGGGATCTAAACTTAGTCCTTTCCGCGCTTTGTGAGCCGCCCTTTGAACCATTGGAGGAAGCTTCCCTAAAGCTCATTTCATTGAAAACTGTTTTTTTGGTGGCTATTACATCTGCTAAAAGAGTATGTGAGATCCAAGCTCTTCGGGCAAATTTTCCTTTTTTAGTTTTTCATCAGGACAAGGTGGTTCTAAAGCTCGATCCTTCGTTCAGCCCGAAAGTTTGTTCTGTTTCAAATGTTAACCAGGAAGTGGTCTTACCAACTTTTTGTCAGAATCCATCTAATGCCTTGGAACGCAAATTTCACTGCCTAGATGTAAAGAGATGTCTTTTGCAATATCTAAAAGCAACAGAATCCTTCAGGAAGGATAACAGTCTTTTTGTATTATTCAAGGGCCCAAGAAAAGGCATGAAGGTTTCGAAAACTTCTCTGGCTAGATGGCTGAAGGATTGTATTCAGTTGGCGTATTCCAGGAATGGCATGGATCATGCAGGCCCGTTAAAGGCCCATTCTACTAGATCTGTTTCGACGTCCTGGGCTCTGCGAGCAGCTGCTTCTCCTTCTCAGATTTGTTCAGCGGCTACGTGGTCCTCGCTCCATACTTTCGCAAAACACTACAAGTTGGACATACTGGCCTCGGAGGATGCAGCTTTTGGGCGCAAGGTGCTTCAAGCAGTGGTGAAATGAACCCGCCCTCTGGATCTGCTTTATTATATCCCTGTGGTATAAGCACTGCCTCTAATCTGAAAGGAAAAACATAAATTTTACTTACCGAAAATTTCTTTTTCCTTAAGATTAGAGGCAGTGCTACAATTCCCGCCCATTTTTTCTAATAAACTAAGTAATTTTGCAGCTATTTGGCTTATGTATTGTCTGGGGATGATCAGGAGGAGCTGCTACTTATGGGAAAGGAGGTAATTAGGGGAGGGATTAAAATGTTTGGAGATTTGCCTGCCTGTTTTTTCCCTCCAGATTGGATATCCCTGTGGTATAAGCACTGCCTCTAATCTTAAGGAAAAATAAATTTTCGGTAAGTAAAATTTTTGTTTTTTTAATTTTACGTGTTTGAGCTCAGGAAAACTGGAAATGATCTGAGAGTTTGACCAGGACCAACTAGTGATGGCTAGAACACTGGGACTGAAGGTTCAAAACAGCAAGTCCTGTGGGGGTGTTCCTGGCATGCGGTGGTTAGTAACTACCAAAAGTGGTGCAAGAAATGACAAATGGTGAACCAGGGGATGGTGAACCAGGGTCATGGGCGCACAAGGCTTTTTGATGCATTTGACAGCAAAGGCTACTGTAGCTCAAATTGCTGAAAAACCTAATGCTGGCCATGATAAAATCTTGTCAGAGCAACTCGTGCATCTCGGTACACTGTGTATGTCAGTGACAATGATGCTCCCTGTCCACCACTGAAAGAGTTTTCAATGGGGACACGAGCGTCAGAACTGTACCCTGGAGCAACGGAAGAAGGTTGCCTGGTCTAATGAATCATGTTTTCTTTTAGATCAGTTGTATAGCTGTGTGTGTGCGTGCGTTGTTTGCATAAGGAAGAAATGGCAGCAGGATGCACTATAGGAAGAAAGCGGTCTAGTGGACATCAAATACAATCCATTTAGGCCCCACCTCTCAACTTGCAAGACTTAAAGGGTTTGCTGCTAACGTCTTGGTTCCAGATACAACAGGACATGTTCAGAGGTCTTGTGGAGTACACCCCTCAATGCATCAGAACGGTTTGAGCAGAACAAGGGGGACGTACATAATAGGTGGTTTTGATGTGGCTTGTCAGTGTATATTTCTGCTTAAATGTACTTACATGAAAGTTAACAAAAAGAAAAGACTTGCATGTATAAAGGCATTCTGTCTAATATTGGGGATTGAACATGGAAACATCACATTTTAGATGTTTGTATGCCTTTTAAGGTAAATAAAATAAGACCAGCAATTGCGAAGTGTCGGTGTTGTTTTGTGGGGAATGGCTAACTGTCTGTCAAAGGCATTTTTGACAACTACGTAACTGAGACTTATTTTGTCCTACCCTAAAGGGGACATTTTTCCTGTTGGTAAATGGGGAAACTTGGCTCTCCTCTCTTAGCTGGTGCCAAAATTAGTGGGCCCAAGATGTCTGATTTAGCTTGAGCGGTCTGCACAGCTGTTTAAATTACCATAGCTGAACTTTATTGTTCAAACACCAAATAAAAATAATCTGGTGAATACTGTCAGCCACTCTAAGCCCCACTCCCAAAAGACCTCAAATTAAAAAGCAAAAAACAAAAGTATCAACATGGGAACCTCCTAAAAAGACCCCTAAGGGCGCCAGATATAAATACTTCTATTTTAAAGTACATGTCAGGGGAGATTGAACCCATAAGATAATCAAAATTAAATACAACCTTAAAAAAAAACCCTATATTAAGACATATATAAGCAGAGGGGAGACCAAACAGATAAATACATACAATACATTAAGACTATTAATATAAAAATGTGTAAAAAATAATGAAAAAGGGAAGCAATAACAATATTATAGCAAAGCATTTAAAAAAAAAAAATATTATAGCATAGCGTTATAAATATATAAAATTAATCAATAAAAGTTAAAACATCTACATCTGTATTCAAGCCTTGTGGGATCGATGTTTTTAGCTTAAAAATACATTCTGTTTCTTTCTTCAACAAAAAAAAACTCCTTGTATCACCACCTCTCAAATGGGATACTACCTTGTCTATCCCAATACAAAATATATTGTTGATGGCTGACACCCTCGATGTCCCTCAAGCAGCCGTTGGTCATATTACCAAGGTAGATCCACAGAAAGGATGTTCACTCCCCAAGAGACCATATGACATGGATGACCTGAACTCCCATAGACATAGAATACATAGACGCTGCATTCTGTGCTGAGCAGCGAGAAATGCGGCAGCAATCTTGGACCGGTCGCTGCTCTTTTGAAGCTATTGAGGATCCCTCGGAAAGCCCATCTCACTAAAGGTAAGTGAAGGACTTGGGGGCACTTATAGCCCTTAATGCCCCTACCCCATGTCATTAATGCCCCTACCCCTAATCCTTAATACCCCTACACACACAGTGTTAATACCCCTATCCCAGCACACATAGTTCTTAATACCCCTACCCCAACACAGGGGTATTAACACCATAGGAATAGGGGTATTAACACTGTGTGTGTAGGGGTATTAAGGATTAGGGGCATTAAGAGCTATAAGTGCCCCCAAGTCCTTCACTTACCTTTAGTGAGATGGGCTTTCCAAGGGATCCTCAATAGCTTCAATAGAGCGGCGACCGGTCCAAGATGGCTGCTGCATTTCTCGCCGCTCAGCACAGAATTCCATAGACGTGCGGCGTCTATGTATTCTATGTCTATGTGAACTCCTTTTCAACTTGGAGGGGGGAGGGCGGACCCGGGGAGGAGGAACTAAGCATCAGAGCATGTTCCTACTCTGACCCTGGACCACTACACTTATCCATGCTACTGATGACGCCACATACTGTACTTATTGCACTTATATCGAACAAATGTTAATGAATTGTTCCAAACAAGAAATGTTTTTTCTCCGACAATGTTTATCTTCCAATGCTGATTTATGTTGAACTCAATAATACATATCTGACACAAAAGAGATTGTTACAATTGAACTCTCTCCAGTTGGTGTCTGGGTACACTGTGCTTATCACCTCCACATTTTACCCCTGGCAGTCTTTCAAGTAGTGTCCTAATAATCCTCCCTTCAAATTAGATACCGCAAATATACTTAAGTAAATAACCTACAGTTTCCCCTGTGAAAAAACTTTTAAAAGTGGTAGTTTTTTCCCTCTGAAACTTACAAGTGTTACAATTGTTGCATTAGAAAAAGCCTTTCGGCTGTTCCAGTATAAAAACTTTCGTCTTTCGACCTGCACTTTTCTTAAAGCATGGGATGACAATGGGTTCTTGAATCATCTAAAAGTGTTTCTGGTTTTCTGCTAATTATTTAGAAAACAATCTTATTTTAAAATTGGCTAGTGTTTTTGAGTGTTTCTCAATTTTATGTGCTTTGTTATTATCTATCTATATATATATTTTTTTAAATTCTTTATTTTTGTAGTGCAAAAAGATATGACAACGCTTATGTGGTACCCCAACGGCATTCCACATGTGTTTCAATGACAGTTATAACAGTGGGGTACACGGAATACTTGCACCTTTTTATATTATTATGCGAGGTCAGTTCTATTGCGAGTAGTTTATATGGAGATTGAGTACGTGAGATTGTTATTATATTTTGTTAGAAAAGCAACCTCAAAATTATTGTCTTTTTCATATCTTATTTTCTCTTTTAATAATTCTTCTCTGTTGAACTCCTCAACCTTTTCTGGAGTTTTACTTAACAAATCTAGTCTAAGGTAATGTCTACTAAAATTTTGTATTTATTTAACCCCTTAAGGACCAAACTTCTGGAATAAAAGGGAATCATGACATGTCACACATGTCATGTGTCCTTAAGGGGTTAAAGGGACACGATACGCACCTAGATCACTTAATCTTATTGAAGTGGTCTGGGTGCAATGTCCCTGTCCCCCTTAGTCCTGCAATGTAAATCATTACAGTTTTAGAGAAACTGCAATATTTACATTGCAGGTCTAAGGCAGTCCTCTTGTGGCTGTCTACCAGACAGCCATTAGAGGTGCTTCCTGGAGTTTACAGTATTCTAGGTCACCTAAAAGACGCTGGACGTCCTCACATGCATTAGGCCCCCCCATCGGATGACGTTGGAGGAGACAGAGCGACAATCTAGTGCCGAGGGACATCGCCGCTGGAATTGAGTGACTAAATAGATGTTTTTTAACCCTATACATGCTGTGAGGGGATGGACCAGAGGGCACCATAGTGATAGGAATACACATGTGTGTTCCTAACACTCAGGCCCGTCGCTACCCGACAGGCAAAACAAGCAACTGCTTGGGGCCCCGAGCTGGCCCGGGGCCCCAAGCAGAGCCGGCAGGGGCATGCGGTCCTGGGGGGCCCGGACTGCTCAGGTCGTCCGGGCCCCACATTCAGTGGGTACATACCGGGTCGCAGGGGGCCCGGTATGTACCTACTGGGCCAGCCTCTTCTCCTGGGGGGCCCAGCAGCCGGTCACCTCAGGGCCCCCCAGAGGCTGGCCCTGCTGACACCCGGCGGGCGCGCGAGGGAGCACTCTTCTCTGAGTGCTTCCTCTTCAGCTCCCTCGCGCACCGTACTGATGCCGGAGCCGGAAGATGACGTCATCTTCCGGCTCCGGCATCAGTACGCGGCGCGCGAGGGAGCTGAAGAGGAAGCACTCAGAGGAGAGTGCTCCCTCGCGCGCCCGCCGGGTGTCAGGGACAGCTGACAGGGAAGACTGTGCAGTGAGTGGGGGAGAGGGAGGGAGGAAATTGGAGAGGGGGGGGAGGGAGGAGGGAGAACATTTGAGTGGGTGGGGGGGAGGGAGGGAGAAATTTTGAGTGGGTGGGGGGGAGGGAGGGAGAAAATTTGAGTGGGTGGGGGGGAGAAAATTTGAGTGGGGGGGGAGGGAGAAAATTTGAGTGGGTGGGGGGTTGGGGGGAGGGAGAAAATTTGAGTGGGTGGGGGGGGAGAGGGAGGAAATTTGAGTGGGTGGGGGGGGCGAAGGGAGGACATTTGAGTGGGTGGGGGGGCGAGGGAGGACATTTGAGTGGGTGGGGGGGAGAGGGAGGAAATTTGAGTGGGTGGGGGGGAGAGGGAGGAAATTTGAGTGGGTGGAGGGGGAGAGGGAGGGAGGAAATTTGAGGGAGTGGGGGGAGAGGGAGGGAGGAAATTTGAGGGAGTGGGGAGGAGAGGGAGGGAGGAAATTTGAGGGAGTGGGGGGGAGAGGGAGGGAGGAAATTTGAGGGAGTGGGGGGGAGAGGGAGGGAGGAAATTTGAGGGAGTGGGGTGGAGAGGGAGGGAGGAAATTTGAGGGAGCGGGGGAAGGGAAGGGAGGAAATTTGAGGGAGTGGGGGGGAGAGGGAGGGAGGAAATGTTGGGGGGGGAGAGGGAGGGAGGAAATTCGAAGGGGGAGAGAGGAAGGAAATTTGAGGGAGGGGAGGGAGAGGAAGGAATTTGAGGGGGGAGAGGAAGGGAGGACATTTGAGGGAGGGGGGAGAGGAAGGGAGGACATTTGAGGGAGGGGGAGAGGGAGGGGGGAGAGGAAGGGAGTAAATTTGAGGGAGGGGGAGAGGAAGGAAATTTGAGGGAGGGGGAGAGGAAGGAAATTTGAGGGGGGAGGAAGGAAATTTGAGGGGGGAGGAAGGAAATTTGAGGGGGGAGGGAGGAAGGAAACTTGAGGGGGGAGGGAGGAAGGAAATTGGAGGGGGAGAGGAAGGAAATTGGAGGGGGGAGGAAGGAAATTGGAGGGGGAGGAAGGAAATTGGAGGGGGGGGAAGGAAGGAAATAAAAGGGAGGGGGAGAGGAAGGAAATTTGAGGGAGGGGAGGGAGAGGAAGGAATTTGAGGGGGGAGAGGAAGGGAGGACATTTGAGGGAGGGGGGAGAGGAAGGGAGGACATTTGAGGGAGGGGGGAGAGGGAGAGGGAGGGGGGAGAGGGAGAGGGAGGGGGGAGAGGAAGGGAGTAAATTTGAGGGAGGGGGAGAGGAAGGAAATTTGAGGGAGGGGGAGAGGAAGGAAATTTGAGGGGGGAGGAAGGAAATTTGAGGGGGGAGGGAGGAAGGAAACTTGAGGGGGGAGGGAGGAAGGAAATTGGAGGGGGAGAGGAAGGAAATTGGAGGGGGAGGAAGGAAATTGGAGGGGGAGGAAGGAAATTGGAGGGGGGGGGAAGGAAGGAAATAAAAGGGAGGGGGAGAAGAAGGAAATTGGAGGGGGGAGAAGGCAATGAGAGGGAGGGGGAGAAGAAGGAAATTGGAGAGGGCGGGAGAAGAAGGAAATTGACGGGGGTAGGGGGAGAGATTGACATCCATCACACACACACACAATGCACCCCTTGCACACAGAAAAACACACACTGCATTACACACAGACACACATACACAAGCAATGCATCCCTTACACACAGCAACACACAATGCACCCCTTCCACACACTCAGTGCATCCCTTACAGCAGTGTTTCCCAACCCAGTCCTCAAGGCACACCTACCAGTCCAGGATTTAGGGGTGACCCAGTTGTGTCTAAGGTGTTTTTTCTTTTTTTTCTAAAAACACCTTAGACAAAACTGGGTAATCCTTAAATCCTGGACTGGTAGGTGTGCCTTGAGGACTGGGTTGGGAAACACTGCCTTACAGACATACACACTGCATCCCATACATACACAAACTCACCTTGCAGCCCTTACACATACAAACACAGATTCACACAATGCATTCCTTACACACATCAGGACACCCCCCCCCCCCCCCCCCACACACACACACCCCTGTGAACAAACTCATTGGTGGAACATGAAGGTGGACCCTGGGACCCAGACCGCCTCCAGAGAGCCTGTTCTACACCAGACCAGTGGAGCCAGACGGCAGCTGAAGTCCTTCATCATCCTCATCTGGTTGTAAGTAGGCAATCTAGTATATTATTCGTGGCACTAATCTCTAATTTACCTCACATTAAAGGGACACTATAGTCCCCAAAACCACTGCAGCTTAATGTAGTGGTTCTGGTGTCTATAGCCTGTCCCTGCAGGCCTTTTATTGTAAACACGGCGGCACTGCAGCACTGTGTTAGTTAACATGGCAGATCATATGGGTGGGGCACTGTGATGTCACATGGGGGGCGGCAAACTTTACTTTTGCCTAGGGTGGCAAAAATCCTTGCACCGGCCCTGCAGACACTGCATCCCTGTGGGCGGACTCGGGGGGGGGGGGGGGAGGACCCGGGTGCAGGCGCCGGGGGGCCCAGACCTTGAGCGTGCATGTGGGGGCCTCCATGTCTGTTTTGCTTGGGGCCCCCAAATTCCTTCAAACGGCCCTGCTAACACTATAGAATCCCTTTAAAACTTGCACTTGCTCTAAGTATTTGATAAATAATAAAAAAAAAACTTCTGCAAATTTTTCTTTATTATCGATAGCATGTGGTACTGTAAACAATAGTGACAATGCTTCAGGGTTTTCTTAATGATTTTTAAAGTTTTTTTTATTTGAAGTTTAGTTTGTTTAATTTGGATAATGTCATGACCACTGACTCAGCCATTCTGGACAGTGTTAAAACACAGTATATTGCAATATTACCAGCAAATGTTGCAGCAATTTATGATAATATGGCAACATCAACTGGCTCTCGATAGCCCATGTGATATATGCAAAATGACATAAAACTGTCTCACTCCAGAGGATCTGTCATATGTACGAACATAAGATACTAGTACCCTTTGACCAGCTCCAACAGAGAACACACCTCACCCCCACTGATTTCTTCCGGTATATGCAGCTAAGAGACTATGTCCAGCGGCCAGACGTTAGACAGGCAGCGACCGGCCCTATGACATTTTTTGAGAGAATGTGCCTAAACGAATCCACGCGAAAAGGCTTAATAACGACAATGTACACACACATATGCTCAGAAACAAAGGAATGGGGTCCACTAACATACACAGAGGCGTGGGAAAGGGATCTGGGGGAGGTGCTGGAGGGGGAGGATTGGAGAGACATTTGGGAGGCAAACCACAACGTATCCATCTGTGTAACATTACAGGAACAATCCTACAAAACAATGTTTAGGTGGTACACCACCCCAGTCACACTGCACCGCATGAGACAAACACCCACTGATGAGTGTTGGAGGGGTTGTGGACACAGGGGCACATACCTTCACATGTGGTGGGACTGCCCCAAAGCTCAACGATACTGGTCTCAGATTCAACTCGTACTGTTTGGAATTTTCCATAAAGCACCTGACCTTGTCCCATGGACATACCTCCTAAACAGACCCATAGTTAACTGGACGAGAGAGGAACAAAAATTAGTACATAAAATCACTCTGGCGGCTAGGAGAGCTATGGCGCAAACTTGGCTACAAACGGAATTACCCAACATCCAGAGAGTAATAGGAAACATAAAGGAGGTACACCTAATGGATAGCCTAACGGCTAGACTGAGAGGGACCACATCTAAATTCGACAAACTATGGGAGCCTTGGCATGCCTATGCTCTTCTCAATCCCCCCTAGATCTACAGTTTACCAAAAATTCACATTAATTGCAAGCCGAGCTGGGACGTCGCATAGGACCCCCCCCCCCCCCCTCTCCCTTCCGCTTTTTCTCTCTTTCTTCTCTTCTTTTTCTTCTCTCCCTCTGCGTCTCTCCTTCCCTACAATATAGGGGTAGGGAGAACGTGGGGATCCTTCTCATAATCTCCAGAACACTAGCGAATAACCACACAACACACTACAGTGCATGACCAGTACTCAAACTCGAAGTGCCAGAC
This sequence comes from Pelobates fuscus, assembly GCF_036172605.1. NCBI lineage: Eukaryota > Metazoa > Chordata > Amphibia > Anura > Pelobatidae > Pelobates > Pelobates fuscus. Next base: position 70,983,395 of record NC_086319.1, read on the forward strand.
AAATACGCAGGTACACATCAACTGGCGAGGTCCCGAGTGGAGGGACTTGTCGCTCAGGCCCATTGAGTTACGATATGTTCCGTAATGTCATGTTATGTTTCTATTTTTTCTAATGTTTTATAATGGTTACACCTATACAACGCAAAGAAGGAAAATATAAGAAAAAATGCCTTGGCGGACTGAGATGATGATAGCATTATGATATGGGAGGACTTGTCTCAGCATAACTGTTCAGCCTGAAATGATGTACTCATGATGAATATGTTTCGTGGCTTCTGCGCAAGCCCATACACTGTTTGAAGCATAACTCTGTCTACCAAGATGCAAAAATAAAGTATTTAAAAAAAAAAAAAACTGTCTCACTCTTACTGTCATTTTTTGTCATCAGTGGCAGCTTTCACAGTGGGTTAGTTCGTCTCCCAGCTGTGAATAAGAAATTAAAATATTACAATGAGAAACACCCCTTTCCATATCTAGTTCACAGTCTTGTATAGCTCCCGAACCAGGTAGAAAAATAATATACTACCATCGATGATGACAAGGAAAATAAAATTATAGCAAGTGGGGGACAATTTTATTTTTTGAAGGTCTACCCCTCGGGAAAAAAAAAAAATATGCCAGGGGCGGAGCCTGGCAGAGTACCGGAGCAGACACGCTTTCTCCGAGCTCCGCAATAATCCATGAAAATCGCAAGTTTTGCGGCTGATAACGGGCACATAGACGGTCCACAGAACATATTTACGATACAGCAACTGACATGGGCCGAAAAAATAAAAAGCCGAAAGCCGATAAGGACTTCCCAAGTCGAGATATCGGCGAACTGTTCCGCAATAAGCAGCAGGCCGCGTGGGACAAGATGGCCGCCCTGGGAGAGGATTTCTCCTGTTCCTCGGAGGAATACTCCGTCGACCCGGAGGAAGGAGCTGCCGCTAACCTAAGTGCTGGCCCCGGGCACAAGAAGCGGGACGACGGGGAGCCTGTTACGGCAACTATGCTGAGGGTGATGCTTGCTGAACTGCGCGCCAACATTGCGGGAGACATGGCCCACTTCCAAAAGGCGGTGGACTCCGCGACAACCAAAATTGCCCAACTGGAGGCAGCGCACGGCACCCACGACTCCAGACTATCTGTAGTGGAGAAGAGGTTGGAAGAGCTGGAAAAGCTACACGCTAATACAACGGGCAGACTGGACACGCTGGAAGATGTGAGGAGAAGGTACAACCTCAAGTTCAGAGGGGTGCCGGAATCTGTAGGGGTCTCCGACTTACCTCACTTTCTTCGAAGGTTCATTGCGGCCTACATGCCGCCTAAACAAGCGAAGGCAGTCAAACTCGATGGTATGTTTCGGATCCCGGTACCAAAAACTGCTCCACCTTCTACAACCCCAGACCTCATAGTTCGTTTCCAGTCGCTACAGGACAGGTCCCTGCTCCTCGCAGCAGTGAGGGGGAAGAATCAAATAATATTTGAAGACGCCACGCTGCAGATCTTCCCGGACCTCACCAGAAACACACTAGCCTGGCGCCGCTCCCTGCGCCCTCACCTGCAGCTTATGCGGGCAAAGGACATTACCTACCGCTGGGGCATGTCGAGGACTCTCCTTTTCCAGGTACAGGGGAAAGCATACCGAGTGAGCACCCTGCAAGACCTCAAAGAACAACTGCACAAGCTGGGCTTTCCCTCCCCGACTGCTACTTCTGGGTCTGGACTGCCTTGTATTGACCCGGCTGAAATCCGGGAGTTCGTGCCCCGCGCTGCACGGGTCTTCCCAAAACCCGGACCTGCGACCTGACTGCAGAATCTGAGACCGTCCCAACAGCAGCATACTAGGGCTTTACAGCCCCTTAAATATCGGGACTAGCCGAAAGATGACATCCAAATGTTTTTTTGTTTTTTTTTTCCACTCAGTTTTATTACCACCGTATGGTCTTTCATTTTAATGTATTCTATTTCCTTTTTGTTTAAAGTACCGTGCACTTGCTATACTCTGTCATAGGTACACGCATACGATAACTATGACACATAGTCACATACCGGGGAGAGCTTCTTTTTGCCTTATAAGGCTGCTTATACAGCTCGGAACACAGACCAAACCGGCCCCTAACACGCTGATACTCTGTCTAACATGACACATAATCTACTGAATTACCCCCCCCCCCACCTCTCACTTATCATAACCCACAGGGACTCTTGAGCCCCCTAATCCTACCCCAACAGGAAAGAGAGGGTGACCCCATAGGTGGTGGCACCTATTAGTTCTCATAGCGATTTGCATCACCACCAATGTTATGCCTTTTCTGACACTAACTTTCTGTTAACATAAAAATGTGCAATGCTTATAATGTCACGTATGTATACAAATATACGATTGTGAAGCCTGCATACGCTGTTGTGGCAATGTATGCTTCTATTGTTCTTTTCTGCACAACCAAAATAAAGAATTTTTAAAAAAAACATATATATATATATATATATATTTTTTTTTTTTTTTACAAGATTACCAATATTGAGTTAAGCACCTTCTGACGTGTGTAGTTTCCACATCCTGTTTGTAGTGCTTCAAAAAAATGGAAAAGGAGGACCATTCTCCTGTCTTACAACAGTGTTTAGGCAAGATTTCCCCTGCAACAGCAACTAATGCCAAGACATCCCTCACTGAATATTCCTTAATTCCCTCTAGAGGCCGCTGTCCAAAAGACGTTCATGCTTTGCACATTGCAAGGTTCATAATAGTATGGAAAAGAGCAGCTTCCTCTTTCTTCTAGCCATATGGTAAGACACAAAGCCTGTTCTTTGCTTGCATTCTTTAAGTACATTTGACTGGTCCTATAAATACCACTTTTTGGGGGGTTTTTTAGAAAGAAGTGGTTTAAAAAAACCAAAAGTATTATATTTTGGTTTAAGGGTTACCCAAAGCACCATGGCTAGTCCAGTGATTAGAAATGGTTAGGGTGCTTGAAGTCTGCATGTGCTGTGTTTCAGTTTGAAACCCCCCAAAAAAGCCATGCATTAAAAAAAAAAAGGAAATAATTGACACATTTACAAAGCAGTCAGAAGTTTTCTTTTAATTTGATTTTCTGTTTAATTCAGGGAGGTCCAGAGTATCATGCACAAAAACGGGGTTTTCAAGTCCTGAGTTTGGATGGGATTTCCATTCTAAAACTTCAACTTTATCAGTCTATAAAAAAGAGAGAGAAAAGTAAACTGTACATACAAAATAATATTGGAGGATATTTCTTACCCTTACATAGGTTACTGTAAGCGTTGCCAACTGGTTAGTCTAATTAAAGGACCACTATAGGCACCCAGACCACTTTAGCTTAATGAAGTGGTCTGGGTGCCAGGTCCAGCTAGGATGAACCCTTTCTGCTGTAAACATAGCAGTTTCAGAGAAACTGCTATGTTTACCTATGGGTTAATCCAGCCTCTAGTGGCTGTCTCATTGACAGCCGCTAGAGGCGCTTCCACGCTTCTAACTGTGATTTTCACAGTGAAAAGACGCCAGCGTCCATGGGAAAGCATTGAGAATGCTTTCCTATAGACTGGCTGAATGCGCGCGCAGCTCTTGCTGCGCATGTGCATTCAGCCGATGACAGAAGAAGAGGGAGGAAAGTCCCAGCGCCGAGGGAGCCTGGCGCTGGAAAAAAGGGTAAGGGATTAACCCCTTCCTCCCCCTTCAGCGCCATGGGAGTGGGACCATGAGGGTGGGGGCACCCTCAGGGCACTATAGTGCCAGGAAATGAGTATGTTTTTCTGGCACTATAGTGGTCCTTTAACAGAACACTGACATCAGAATGTTTTTGAAACGTTGCTCTTTGTGAGTCAAAATATCCACAATGGAAAAAAGCTAAATTAGTAAAGTTTTGTTAAAGTCTGCAATTCACTTCACAACAACTCTTTTTTTTAATGGTGTCTATTAATTTATACGTACATCGTTAGTTGTAAATGTAAAGGGTATATAAGTAAATGGTATATAAATATTGCATTATTTGATCAAAATAAAATCATTAAACAAAACCCGCTCACAATCTAGTCAGTACAGGCCCTCCAGAATGTTCTAAACATATAGACAAACTAGACAAAACATATATATCTTTGCTGTAGGACAATCCATGTCAGATTAGAGTCTTGAAGCTTGCTATGATGAGCTTTACTGTACAATGGATATTTGGTTAAAAATCATCATTCATTTAAAGGGACACTATAGTCACCAGAACAACTACAGCTTATTGTAGTTGTTCTGGTGAGTATAATAGCTCCCTTCAGGCATTTTCATGTAAACACTGCCTTTTTAGAGAAAAGACCGTGTTTACATTGCCCCTAGGGACACCTCCAAGTGGCCACTCCTTAGATGGTCACTGGAGGGGCTTCCTGGCTCAGGGCTGCACAGTAAGCAGCCCTGACGTTCAGTGTCCCCACGCTCTGCATGGAGACGCTGAATTTTCCTCATAGAGATGTATTGTTTCAACGCATCTCTATGAGGAGGTGCTGATTAACCAAAACAGTGTTTGGCCCCGCCCCATGCCAATTTTACCCAATTCATTGCTTTCCATAGGAAAGCATTGGATTGGCTAAAAATTGGCAATTTTGATAATGTCACCATGGGGATAGGGCCAGTGCTGGCAGACCAGTGGAGAGCTGAAAATAAGGTGAGTTTTAACCCATTCTGGGGTGTGATTTCTAAAGCAGCCAGAACCTTTATCAATAAACAGTTAGGCTAGTCACTAGACTATAATCACTTTTAATGTTTTTCAAACATGGCTTAAATGTGCCCAAACCAATCTCATCCCATACCGCTCATATGCCATGGTCATCAAGTCCTTGATATTAACTTTTTAACTTACTTTGTCAGGTTTATGGCAGAAAAAGAAGTCACATGAACAATCCTGTCTTCCAAAGAGTTTATCGGAATTCACAGTTTGTTTTAATCCTCCTGTAAAGTAAAGTAAAATATATCAAACACTGAATTTACTTGGAACTATATCATACTGTCACAGAATGATGGTAAAATGTGTTCTACACTTTTCTAAAACACCAAACATTTGTCTTTTTTCTTAATGATAGAAATGTTGAAATGTTTTCCTCTCTCTCTTAACATCCTGGGGTCTCAAACGCCCCACTATGTATTATATTTACCTTTTTAATTTTAATTTCAAATTGCTCTCTGTTGCAACACTAAAAGGCTTAGTTTTACTTGCGCCACCCGCCTAGTGAGACCTTAAAAGAATATTCCAGCATTAAAAATATATATTTTTATAATGCTCGAGTGTTATAAAAAGAGACTTCCTAATTCCCTCACCTGGCATGAGTAGTGCAATGGAGTTGAGCAAAAATAAATCGCAGAAAGGAAAGAATCTGTATGTGCAAATAAGCGTTTTTATTCTACAGTCAGAAAATGATCCTAATTTCTAAACTCCCCCCCAAATTGGGTAGTTTAATTCCATATTTTTGAACAGAGTTGCAGATAAAATAAAATATGTTTATTTACAGTATTTACAGTAAAATTACTAAATATAGTATTTTACCCACTCTGGCCTCTTCCCTATGTACCATACGGTACCATATGGTACCATGGATACCAACGAGGTCTGAATCGTGAGTGAGTGAAAAGTCCTGAGTGTTCCATATTAGCTTTTATGTTGGGCCAGTAAACTATCTTTATAGATGGTAATTATTAAACTTGGAAATTCATCTTGGACCAAATCTTCTTTTCTTCCAAATTTGGGCCAATCGCGTGAGCCAAAATGTTCCCGAATCATGAGCCAATCAAAATGCAGTGTTTAAGCATGTCCATTTCGGTTTGGGAGTCATGATTACCCCGACGAAGACAAAAAGAGAGATGGTTGATGGGAAAGAATATGATTGATGGATATTGGACAGGCACTAAATGTTGAAAATTATTCACAGGTCAAGTGAGAAGTGAGCAAAAAAGAGAAAAAAAATGGAGAAGCAGTAAAAACAATCTATATTTATATAGTACATATTTAAAAAATGTATAATATATAAATATAGATTTTGTACTGCTTCTTCGGTTTTTCTTTCTTTTGGTTACTTTTTTTTTTTTTTTTTAACTGTGAACGAAATGGCGGTAAATTGTTCCTATCTGAATATTGCAAAATATATACATAATAATATATTATTTACAGATTTTGCAGCAGACTAAATGGCTAATTTTCATGCCCTTTTTGTTATTCTGATTTAGTTCCCAAATTGGTATCTCGGTTTTAAAATTCTGCTGAGTTGAACTGACATTTGGTCGAATTTCGGGAGTTCTTTTTTTGTGGAAAAATGATTCTGCCAAACAAAATTTTGTTCCCATGCACAAATCTAGTTATTATTATTAGTAAGGTTAACAGTCTTTGTTTTGCTAATCAATTAAAAAATAACATTTACACAAGATGCTGCTTTGAGAACATTAGTCATGTTTCAAAGTTTCAGTACCTGTTAACAGACTGATGATAAGTCCAACAATCAATGTTACAAGGGTTCCCAAAATGCTAAAGTATAAATAGGACAACGAATACCAGTAGTCAGCAATTGCAGGTCTGTAATGGAAGAATTCAAGAGTGTTAGAATATTACAGATAGAGAGAAATGTAATAGATGGAAAGTGTCCTAATGATCTCTGTTCCTGTATCTGTGTCATATGCATAACAATCATTATGTGCTTCATTTACCCTTTGTAAAGAATGGAGGACTATGTTACTTCCTTCTATACAAGATTATTTGTTGCTGGATGAGTTAAAGCAGTTCTGTCCCCCCGACGTCTCCCCCCAAAAATAAATCTTTATGAAATGCTCATAAGGACTGTTTCTGTATTTCACTGAAATTCCAGTCCAGTCAAAAGATATTATAAGACAACATAGGGACTACTTTGTCTTATGTATTGTTCCTACACTTGACAAAATTTTGAGCTTTTTCTTTCAAGCCCTCAGCCGTCACGCGTTTGGCCACAAATCACATGAGCTTTTTCCAATCAGTGTGTAAGTATATAGTGTTATTTTTATTAAATTGGTCACTGATTTATAGCACAATCTTGGTATTTTTTGGTGACTTGTACATTGTTTGTTATACTTTTTTTCATCATATCACAGCATTTCCCACTCTAAGAAACACAATTACAAATTATTTATAATGTATTAGAATATCTTATGCTAAAAGGTTTGTTTAGATTGAAGCAGAAAGCTACCTCTTTTATTATATATATGATTGTTCTTAGAAGTGTTCTTCTAGAAGAGTAGAACTTTCACCCACCTGTCATTGACGTCTGGTGGCATGAGAGTAGTCAACATCGTCATTTCAGTCATTGATGTCCAGTTTGCCCCCATGGTGACATTACATCCATTAGTACATAGTGGTAAAGGTCGGCTTTTTAGTGGTAATGGAGGGTAAATCTGTGCTCCTATTCCAGCCCATAGTGACATACTAAATCCAACAAGAAGTCCTCCGACAGCACCCTTCAAAATTAATGGTTATATTAGCTACATTTTATGTCTTTATTTGTCCAGTTGCATAATGATGGGGCTTGACCACTTTGGTGTTTATTTGAAAGGGAGCTGCACGTTTTAGGCCAAACTGCAGAACCTCTTAAAACCAGCTCAACTCATTTGGCATAGATTGGGCATCTAAGCATAGTGCTTGAACTTTAAAGGTTATTAGAAATTCATCCTCCTCTGCATTTTGTAACAATGATTCATTCAGAGCCGAATTACCCATAAGGCGGCATAGGAGCCCCCTAGGGCCCTCTCTGAGCTGGCAGGGAGATCAATAGATGCTTAGCCCTGCAAACCTTTACTTAATTGAAGGAGCATTGGGGTGTGCACCTCTGTTGGGTGCTGGTCACTTACAGCGGAGGAAAGTGTTCTTTATATCCATAACGGTGTGGAATTCTCTACCAAAGTGGTTGTCTTACCAAATTCTGTAGATTTTGTATTTTTTTTTAAGTACTAGATTTTTTTTTTCTTTTTTGGAAAAACAGAATATTCAAGGATATAATTAACAATATTTAACATGTATATGAACAGGTTGTTGATCTGTACCCGATTAAGGTGCAGACCACAAAACTCCCTCACCGGAAAACCAGGGATCCTGCCCACCAACCCTCCTGCCAAAAGGTAATCAGGAGGGGGCAAATAACCTACCCCCCCAACACCCAGGCACCACACAACACGAACTCCCACATACATACAACACTCAAGCCTACGTCTTGTGTCCCCCTCCCAATTCATCAGTATAATCATAATAGAGTGCATTTGGTTTAAAAGTACAAATTTGAGCTGCAGTATTAACAATCCAATATGAAACAATACTGCGGCAGAAAATGTTTAAAATCACTCATTTATCCTCCCACACATGAGAGTTGAATAACTATCATAAATATAATATTATGATATATGTATATAATAATAATAGTGATCCTAAAATATGAGAAAATTATCTTGGGCAAACACTGGATGCTAGATATTAAAAATGAGAAGTTATCTCAAACGATTCTAAAAATATATTCTTTAGGAGACAGAAAACTATTATTTAGAGATCTATGTTTGTAGGTATGTGAATCTAGTGATTTCTATATTCCTAATAATGGTCATATCAACAAGTCCAGCATAATTGATTGATACGTCTACAAAAGAGAAAGCCATGTTACGTACCACTGAATTAGCACAAGGGAAAAACATCCCTAGGGAAAAAAGTCCAAGAAGAGGTCCTCCCACCATGGCAAATATTGATAAAGCTGCCTTTAATGAAATTCAAAGAAAATAAGAATATTGACAGTGTAAATAATTGACCGGTACGCATTAAACTTGCAAATCAAATATAAGCAGGATATGAGTTAGGCAACAAAGTTAAAAATGGATATTGGGTAATAGTATTTGCCCTCAAAATCTTATGTACTGTATCTCCCAACTAACTATTCCTAAGCCTAATGTATGGGGTAGTAAAAAAGGAGGTGAACTGAGTGATATAGACCCGCTCACATAAAACTGGTGGAGAGCTAAATAAGCAATAAGGGAGCAGGATATACTAGAGAAGAAAATAGTATGCACAATAGTGCAATAAACCCTAAACAGAGAAAAAAATGGGAAGGTAATGGATGCACTCACATGCAGTAGAGCCCAACGAGGATAGGCTCAAGTCACACCAATGGTGGTAAATTATGGCAATACCAGGGCCTCTTCTATATTCAGTGCAGGAGACAAAGCAAAAAGGATCACCACTCCTGGTGTAAAACCTTTATACAGTGTTGTAGTACTTATAGAATTTAGGTAACTGCTCACCTTATATGAAGCCTAAACTACTTGGCTTTTAGTGTGATAGCATATGCACCAGTAGATGGGGCATTACCCCATGTGAGTGCATTCATTGCCCACCATTTTTACTGCTGCACTAGGTTTATGTGAGCGGTCTATATCACTCAGTACACCTCCTCCTTTTTTACTGCAAGTATATGTGCCAAGTGTGAGGTCACTAGCACGCGTGTCAAGCTGTTTATTATAGACTCTTACATTATTTACATTATAAGCGCCTTTATTTGCACAGAGCACATTCTAATGCTGTACATTTTAATGCTGATACTGTGCAGCACATAGCACTGTATCTTGCTCTATATTAATATTGTTAAGTCACACAAATGATTCCTCTGTATTGCCTAAGATATGATAAGGCAAAGTAAATGCAACATTTTATCATCCCTCTCAACCAATATGTTGTCACTGAAGTATAAAATCAGGAAAAGCGTGTAGATTTAGTCATAAAAGATTCATAGTAAATGTATTTTTACACTTGCAATGCCCTCATAAACCATTTCCCCTCCACCAATCTTAATTAATAATAAAAGGCATTAAAAATAATATCCAAGATACCTGAATCACGCTTCCCATATATGATGCCACAGCTGCCATAGCAATGCAAAGTATACCGTAACCAGCACCTTGTTCATAAAACAGAACATACTGGTTACTATAAAATATTATAGTCTATAATGTTATATTCAGTTACAGAGCTGCTACACTCTCAGGAAGTCAAAGAGGATTTCAGATATCAGCCCAAAGTAGCCGAACTGGAAGCGTAGTTGGCTTAGAGAATATGTTCCAATTCAGCTAGTGTGGCCTTACATTTGAAATTCACTTAGAATTCTCACATTAGTGTGTTACCCTGTTAAAATCGGTTTCTTATTAATCAGAATTGCTGTGATGTGATATTTAAAACTTGACAAATGACTTTGCCAACGTGGTTAAAACACTTAAATCACCAATGGAAATCATTGATTTTACAGAGGGTTAAGGAAATAATCTATAAATAATTAGGTACATTTTATGTATTCATTTATCTTAATTGTTTAATTAAGGAAACTAATTGCCTACATTGAAACCAGTGTTAAAGGTTTGAGTAGGAAATGCCTGTGGACAGACTCTTTGATGTATTATTCGTATTATAAATAATCACTGTTTACTAGAACTATTATGATCATCACTGTTTGCATGTAACAAGTTTATTTCCACATGAACTGTACAATTATATCTACTTTGGCAATTGACAAATTCATTGTCATTGAAGATAATTTTGTTCTACTAGGCTTTGGCATTCGTTTTCGTCCGAATTTCGGAATTCATCAATTTTTCCAAAAGACAAATGTACATATACAAATTAAAACAAATGGAATGAAGAACTAATGTCTTGTTGGACAACATTTCATCCATGTAATTCATTCTTCGTTTGCTTTTATTAGAGGGTGTGAGCTAGTGGCTAGCGACTCCCCTCTTGTAATATTTAAACATAGTAGTGGCGGAGAGCTTCCTAAATCAATCCATGCCCCCACTCATGCTTGGCCCAATGGTAGTCAATATGACCCCCATATTGTCTAAGAAAGTTTAAATCCTCCTTCCAGCTCCACTGTGCCACAAGTGGGGGGCATGTCTACCAATAACGGGGGCCCTAACACTGGTCTTTCATATCACCATGTTGGGGCACCTAATTAATTAAAAAATGGGGGACACTATTTTGGAGCTATTGAAATAAATGGTGAGGGACCTAGTTGCCATGGGTGGGGGCTATTATATAAAATGAACGGGGGGGGGGGGGGGTAGGGGAAATTGTGTACCCCCAGTCACCACTGATTGTCGGCAGGTTGGTGGCCCTAAATAAAAAAGGAGAGGTGGACCTATTGCCATTGACTGTGGTGCTTGAAAATAAAAATTACCCCCCCCCCCCCACATAAAAAAAACCAAAAACGCCCTACCCTAATAATGGTGAGGGGGAGCCAATAAACTAAATACCTGTAAAATAAAAAAATCATACTTACCATTAGATGTCTTCTTTTTTTTCCATCATCTACATAACATACATAACATACATAACATTGTATAGCAACTATTAAAATATGAAAAGGACCTTATTGCAAAAACAGAACACTTTAGAAAAAAAGAAATTATTCCATCTTCACCCCATGTGGGCTCTGTGCAGACCAAACTTGCAGTTAGGGGGAAAGCCTTTCCAAAACTATGCAATTTGAGTCAGAACACTCTGATTGTTCGGCTAGGTCCCTCTCCATTTATTTTAATAGCCCCACTAGCAGAGCATGCGGGGACACTGCTCATTTTATTTAATAGCCCTCACCCGCTGGCCATGGTTGGGGGATGAAGGGGGACACTAACCTTCTGTTTATTTTTATAGCCCCCAATTTGCAGGGCACGAGGAGACACTATGCACCCCTACCCCCTTATTAATTCTGGGGCAGGAGGGAGGATTTAACCTCCATTATTTACTAATACTTAGTATGTTTATGGAGTATTAGTAAGGGTGTCTGAGAGACCAAAATTACAAAGAGGAAGGGCTTTTCGTAAGTTTTTTTTTTTTAGTAGATGGGATTGCCATAATAATGCCAAAAAGGAGCTATCTACTAAACAACTCCCTGATATGGTACCCTTAAATATAGCATCTCACAAGGGTACCAATTTAGAGAGTTATCTATAAAAATGGCTCCACGATGTGGTTGCAGCCCACAGCCCAGATCATAATTTAATTCATCAGAATGAAATTTAAAATTAAAATAATGTCTGAATTTCGTCCGAGAATAAATGCACAAGAGACCTGCAGCGTTTGCGAGATTTTTTTTTTTATATCCTCAATTAAGTATAATGCATATTTAAATACATGCATATTTTCATTTAGGACATATCTACCAAACAGTGTTTTATCATTGGTTTTATTATTCGGGCAGTACAGTGTCCCTCTAATGTGGTAGAATGCAAGCTGTGTTATTCACTGAAGTGACAATTCAAAGTGAATCTTAAATCCAAGGTAAAATTTGACAAAGTCTAAGTCCAAGTTTTGAAATTAATTTTGTATTCACTTAGAATTTTTACTTTAGTGAAGAACCCAGTTATAAAATCAAGACTGAATACCATCGAAGTTTTTAAAGTGTAACAATGTGAGTGTTAAAGGGACACTATAATTAGAAGTACCGAGGGGATACAGTACGACACACTAAGATTAATCGTAGTGGTATTGAACCCACACTATTGTGACTCAGAGTCGTGTTAATATAGGGAACAAACAGCAGAAGTCACGGAGTGAGACCTAGTGATATCATTCAGGTGGAAAGATTCACGCAGAACACCACCTCCGCTGCACTACACGCCTCACAGTCTATGCGAATTGTTGAAACCGTTTGATTTATTATGTATATCTTACCAACCGATCTGACGAACATTTAGTATGTAACCGTTTAATGATTGTAAGTTGCAAATTACAACTGTACGTATGTTTACTGACGTCTCTGTTCCGTACCGTGCTACCTACCATATGTGTAAAAAACTATTTGAAAAAATAAAGATTGTCTAAAAAAAAAAAAAGGGACACTATAGTTACCAGAACAACTACAGCTTATTGTATTTGTTCTGGTGAGTAGAATCGTACCCTTCAGGCTTTTTGCTGTAAACTCTGTCTTTTCAGAGAAAATGCAGTGTTTACATTACAGCCTAGTGATAACTTCACTGGCCACTCCTCAGATGGCTGCTAGAGGTGCTTCCTGGGGCAGTGCTGCACTGTGAGCAGCACTGCCATTCAGTGTCTGCACCCTCTGCATGCAGACACTGAACTGTCCTCATAGAGCTGCACTGATTCTCCTCTGTGAGAAGATGCTGTTTGGCCAGGGCTGTGTTTGTCTTGTGCGTGCAGGTCTGAGGCAGACAGGGGCTTCAGACTTGAATACAAGTAAGATTTTAATATTTTTAGGAATGCAAGAGTGGGCCAGGGGGGCTAGATAGTGGTTTTAACACTATAGGGTCAGAAATATATGTTTGTGTTCCTGACTCTATAGTGCTCCTTTAAGTTACCAATTTCTGAATGCCGCTAGAGGCTGAAAACCACATAAACATATTTGACAGCAACATTGGACTGTATGTATTTACTTGCAACTTACTCAATCCTTTGGAAATCCATGATAACTTCTTCTCAGAGAGATTTGTATAAGGCTTTATAAGGTCTTCCACAGTTACAGCAGCTAACGCATTAATACTAGATGACACAGTGCTAATAAAAAATAAGTTTATAAGTTAATAAAGTAGTATTGTATTGTTGCATGTTAAAAAAACAAAACATAAAAAAAAGTCAAACAAACAGCAGATTATAGAATATAGCAGTTCATGTTTTCAGATCACAATTTGTGTCACAATAAAAAAGGTATTGCTTAATATGAGTGATGTTAGGGAGAGAGAGACATCACCTTTCTCTTTGTAAACAAAAAAAAAAAGCAATGGCCTCGGACTCCTAGAAATCCCAGACAGTCTGGGACATGTATGTCTTAGTGCTGCTCAAGTAATTTTGGATCCTAAACTCTATCTCTAATCCTTGCACTACACCAAATCCCTTACAAAAAATATATAATATAAGTAATATAAAAGATATTCAGATTTTTGCAGATATCAGTGTTCTTTGGGCTTGTGGATGATAGTGGCCCAAGAACTTTGAGTTACTGTATGTACATAAGCTCTAGAGACTGCAGTGCATGCAAATGACAGAATTTCTTTGTAAGATGATGGAACCACCATAACGATGTCGCCCACATAATTTTACAGCTGCTTAGAGGGAAAAAAAATAGTTTTGAAATGATTTACCTTAGCGTTCCACTGTAAGCACAAGCTACAAAGAGCCCTGGTATTCCTGGGTAGTCCTTGAGAATCAGCAATACCAAAAAGGGCATGAGCTGCAAAAACAGATTGTAATTATTTTATACTGAGTGATAACTTATAAAACATATACAGGGTTATTCACTAAAGTGAGAATTCAAGGTGAATTTCAAATATAAGGTCAAAATAGCCAAACTGGAAAAAAATTCCAAGTCCACTATGCTTTCAGTATGCCTACTCTGGCCTTAAATTTGAAATTCACTTTAAAGGAACACTATAGAGTAAGAAGCACAAACATGTATGTACGTAGCGGGGAATGTGGTGCAACTAAGAGTAAAGAGACTACCCCACTTATCCCCCCAATAACGACAGACAACGAATATGGGATGATACAGGCCACAGCATTTATTAAACTTACACCTGTAGGACTCATCCGAACTTTATTCTTTTTCCTTTAATTCAAATATAAACAAACACATAAATATATATACATACCATAATTGACATATAAATTAACACTTATTGCCCTACAGCCTCCAACTTAAATAACCGTCCTTGCCAACGAACTTAACCAGGTGCCTATGCACCAAAAAATGTACCCACTGGTGTCTCGCCTCCCCCCTCGTCCAAACCAAAATTTCCATCATCTTAAATGCTCTACCACCAGCCGGCTTTTAGCTTGGTGGGCACGTCCTATTCGGTAACTTAAAAGTTTACCTTACAGAGCAGGGGAGGTTGAGACCCACCTTGTCCATCTCCTGACATTCCATCTGCTCCCCAACCCTGTTGGCAAGGACACGCTCCCCGCCACAAACCCCGCTGTTTTAAACCTAAAATCAGCGGGGAGCCCCACCAAAACCAACCAAGGCCTGTTCCACCACTTTCTGCATGGCAAGACGAAAAAAGGTCGAGCCCGACCTCCATCACCCAGAAACACATTAGCTGCCACGCGTGCGACAACACCCCGTGGCGAACCAAAATCTTCTTACCCTCAAACACACCTAGAGGCCCTCCAATTTTTGTTTCATACAGCAGCGTACCATGTACAGATTATGGGCCCGCTGCCAAAAGATAAAGGAAATGGGGGGGGAATGGAGAGAAAGAGGGTTAAACACGGAGGGAGGGGGCAGAATGGAGAGAGAGAGGGCTAAACAGGAGGGAGGGGGGCAGAATGGAGAGAGAGAGAGGGCTAAACAGGAGGGAGGGGGGCAGAATGGAGAGAGAGAGAGGGCTAAACAGGAGGGAGGGGGCAGAATGGAGAGACAGAGGGCTAAACAGGAGGGAGGGGGCAGAATGGAGAGAGAGAGGGCTAAACAGGAGGGAGGGGGGCAGAATGGAGAGAGAGAGAGGGCTAAACAGGAGGGAGGGGGGCAGAATGGAGAGAGAGAGAGAGGGCTAAACAGGAGGGAGGGGGCAGAATGGAGAGAGAGAGAGAGAGGGCTAAACAGGAGGGAGGGGGCAGAATGGAGAGACAGAGGGCTAAACAGGAGGGAGGGGGCAGAATGGAGAGAGAGAGGGCTAAACAGGAGGGAGGGGGGCAGAATGGAGAGAGAGAGAGGGCTAAACAGGAGGGAGGGGGCAGAATGGAGAGACAGAGGGCTAAACAGGAGGGAGGGGGCAGAATGGAGAGAGGGCTAAACAGGAGGGAGGGGGGCAGAATGGAGAGAGAGAGAGAGGGCTAAACAGGAGGGAGGGGGGCAGAATGGAGAGAGAGGGCTAAACAGGAGGGAGGGGGCAGAATGGAGAGAGAGAGAGAGAGGGCTAAACAGGAGGGAGGGGGCAGAATGGAGAGACAGAGGGCTAAACAGGAGGGAGGGGGCAGAATGGAGAGAGAGAGGGCTAAACAGGAGGGAGGGGGGCAGAATGGAGAGAGAGAGAGAGGGCTAAACAGGAGGGAGGGGGCAGAATGGAGAGACAGAGGGCTGAACAGGAGGGAGGGGGCAGAATGGAGAGAGAGAGAGAGAGAGGGCTAAACAGGAGGGAGGGGGCAGAATGGAGAGACAGAGGGCTAAACAGGAGGGAGGGAGCAGAATGGAGAGAGAGAGGGCTAAACAGGAGGGAAGGGGGCAGAATGGAGAGAGAGAGAGAGGGCTAAACAGGAGGGAGGGGGGCAGAATGGAGAGACAGAAGGCTAAACAGGAGGGAGGGGGCAGAATGGAGAGAGAGGGCTAAACAGGAGGGAGGGGGCAGAATGGAGAGAGAGAGGGGGGGCTTAGCAGGAGGGAGGGGGCAGTATGGAGAGAGAGAGGGCTAAACAGGAGGGAGGGGGCAGAATGGAGAGAGAGAGGGCTAAACAGGAGGGAGGGGGCAGAATGGAGAGAGAGAGGGCTAAACAGGAGGGAGGGGGCAGAATGGAGAGAGAGGGGGGGGCTAAACAGGAGGGAGGGGGGCAGAATGGAGAGAGAGAGAGAGATAGAATTGGCTGAGACTGTTAAGGAGGCAGATCAGGGGTAGAGCCAGTACAAGTCAAACACAGCCCTGGCCAATCAGCATCTCCTCATAGAGATGGATTGAATTAATGCATTTCTATGTGGAAAGTTCAGTGTCTGCATACAAAGGGTGGAAACACTGAATGGCAATGACTGTGCATCACTGCCCCAGGAAATACTTCTAGTAGCCATCTGAGGAGTGGCCAGTGAAGTTATCACTAGGCTGTAATGTAAACACTGCATTTTCTCTGAAAAGACAGTGTTTACTGCAAAAATCCTGAATGGAATAATTCTACTCACCAGAAAAAATACTATAAGCTGTAGTTGTTCTGGTGACTATTGTGTCCCTTTAAATTCTCACTTTTGTGAATAACCCTGATAATACTGGAGGTAACATTTTATTTTACATTAGGATTTTTTTTAATGTGAAACTTTTAGCTATTGACTATTCTCTACTATGACATCAAGATACTTTTTCTACTGCATTTCCCATTGCATAATAAACAGAGGAAGCCAAGGTGGCCGTTACAGCATCCCTAACAAGATCCACCTCAATTAGCATCAAAGAAGTGGCCTCCCTGCTTATTTATCATTTTATTTAAAAAAGACTGTTGAAGAATGTTTTCTATGTGTCATTATAACCTTTAAAGGTAATTTTTCCAACTGTTCATAACATTGTTCATTAATGTGAAAATTGCACAATTGAATAAAACATTAAAAAAACAATTAAAAAAATGTTTTTTAAGTGATGCTTAGTTCAGGCAGAGCAAATAACAGTGACTGACAGGGAGCCAAGGTAGACCTCTCTCCAATCATGAGTGCCCCTTTAATATCTCGGTACTCAAATCATACCATTCCAACTCTCTTTGTCTACATCAGATCTTGAGTCCCAATTCAGACCCGTGTCCAATACATTCCCCAAAGTCAACTTCAGTCACCTCATATGTAATATGGCTGCTATGGAAACACAATTCTGTATTATTTCAAGTGCCACTTGGATACGAACTTGCCACTGGCAAGTGCATGGTTTATCATTGTCATGAAAGCGTTCTTTCTTTACCAATTCCCACGATATTTAGAGTGAACTTTTACATCTAATTTTTTTTTCAGACCTCACATAACATTTTTTTTTTTTTTTTTTTAAATATAGAGGGTTAGTAATTAAAATTCTGGGATATGACAGTTTCCCTTTAACTACAATTTTCAGCCAATTCAGCATTGCAGTCTGTAGATATTACATTTCCTGAATTAGAAGAGTTACATTAGTATGTCAGCTGGAGAGCTATCTATGTGACGGCCTTAGAGGGACCATAAATGATGTAGAGGTTACCATATACATAAACTAAAGTCTTGGCATATATAGTTTTATAGGGTGGCACATGGGTCTCTGTGTTTTGTAGGTGTAACGTTCATAGTTTTAAGGTGACGCAATTAATGATTGGTGAAGAACTGTGAGGGCGGCACAGTGAACTGACTTAGACTACATTACATCTCAAGTTAGTCATATGAGTGGAATCTTCAGAATAGTGGATTAGGTAACAGAGTCACTAGGGGTGTGACTGATAGGTGTTCATTTGAGAATCTTGTGTATCAGACATTTTCTTCTTGCAAGTGTTTTGTGGTGCTTGTGTGTTGTATGTCCCGTGTCTACACGCATTATCAGCATTAACTACTGTTAGCAGTCTGTCAGCAACCCTAATGTAAGCTCTGACCATCTTTAGCACCAACCGTCCTCCATCCTATACAGATAAGGGAATAAAACCTTGAATTTGATAAATATTTATTTAGATCACAAACCTGATCTGGAGCAGATATTTTTTTCGATGTCCATGGGTCACAATCTTTAAATACTGAATAGAGGATGAGGCCGGATAGAACTGCACAGGCTAAGATGGCCCACAGACCTATAAGATTTAAGTAAAGTGACCTAGGGAGAGAAAAAGAAAGAGGAACAAGCTAATTCTTCAGCTGATACATGATATATTCCGAGGATTTTAAACAAGCAAATTCTTCAGCTGAGACACAATATATGCTTAATGCTTGTGTTTTGTGGTTTCGAATGTATTTTCTGTTATGCAATCCAGTAGATTAGGTTATTATATATAACGATGTTGGTTAGGCAAGTCAAATCTTCTTAGACCAAAATAAATTGTGCCACGTTGCTTTTTTTTGCTGTTTTAAGCAGGTTTTTATTTTTTTTATTTTTTTTTTACTTATTTACAGCTTTATACAACAAACATGTTTTAACAAGTGCAAATTACACTTTCAATTACAAGTACCTAGACTGAGTGCAACCTGGGGACATTCTGGGTGTGTTCTATTGAGAAATCAATATCACTGGTAATTATTTGAAAACATATATATGGTGACACTAGCTTCATGTTGGACATGTTTTATAAACACTAAATGATATCTATGGACAATTGTTCTCAAAAACAGCTATTTGATCAGAAGTAATACTGTCAGTATACAGGTGATGTAAACAGAGCAGCCAAATTACATTTTTCTTTCTTTTTTTACACTAGTAATACCTGTAGCCTGGTGTTTATTTATCTACTCAACCTTATTAAGCATGTTATCCCTTAAGATAACAAACACATCAGATTTCTGCAGTTACCTATTAAACTAATTATAATCTCCCATGTCAGTGATGTGAGCAAAACACTGCATGCAATTTATCTTTGTGTCACTTAAGATTACAGGGAGGAATGAATCACCACAAGTTGGGGGGAAAAAATTGTCTAACTTTTTAAAATTTGCATTTTAAAAATATAACTACACTATTGTGATAAACCGTGAAAAATTAGTATGGGAAGTAGTATGTGCAAGAAACAACATATTAAAAGAGCACATTTATTCTTAATGTGAGATCAACTAACGTGCTAAAATAGTTCTGATTTCTAAATATATTTGCTCATTTATGACATTTACTAGCATCTCTGTATTTGATGAATAAACGACTATTAGCACTAAACTAAAAGCACAAATATATAAGCCAACGTTTTTGCACTACACCCATACCACTTTAACCCCCTTAATATGCCCTCCTCCAATGTTTAGGGAGTAGTTTGTGAACATGGGGAATGAGGAAGGTATAATACAATTGTAAAATGTGTGTGTGCCGATAGATATCTGCTAGTGTGTTTCTAAAGATGTGTGCTAACACCAATGTGTGATGATGAATTTGTCCTGTAGATCTGTGAGAGTAGGTGTCTACGGATGTCTGCTAGCACAGGTCTATGCTGTTGTGTGCTAGCTAGTGTGTGTCTATATATGTTTATAAATAGGTTGCCATGAGAGGCAAGTTATGTATGCACAAGTGGCTACCTATGTATAGCTAAGATCAGGTCCGGATTAAGAGCACAGTGGGCCTGGTGCTGACAATTATGATGGGCCTAATTACGTAATCTTATCGACCAAAAACACTAAAACAGTAATTCCTCCCAAGCGTCATGTATCTGATGGAGATGGTACTGGAGGGAAACTCATAGGATGCAGCTATAAGAAAACACATACTCTATGCTAATCTCTCTCTAATTTATGATTTCATCTTTCAAGTAAATCCATAACCCCTAATAGCAGTGTCCAGTCAAGCAGGAAGTCAATGGGCGGGGTAAAAGGGTGTGTCACTGGTGCGAATCCCGTGACCTGACCTGCCAAAAGGGGTGAACATGCCCAAAAAGGAGGCATGTCTGTCCAAAGAATTTGAAGGACAGCCTGGCATGAAAGCATGTCAGGCTGCCCGCCAATCCTGCAGGCTGGCCAACTAAGGGCATACTATGCAGGCAGCACCCTGAGGTTGACATAAATGCATCTAATGACGCGCTCACTCCATGCTTTCCAAGGACTGTCCCCTAGCACTCGCTGGTCCACTTGGCTCCTTACCTTCTTACTAGCAGGCAGAAGTTCCTGGTATATAGTCTGAGACAGAGAAAAGGTGTATGTAGTGAGCAGGGCCGGTGCTAGGATTTTTGACTACACAGGCGAAGATGCATTTTGACGCCCCCCCCCCCCCCGCACCCAAAAAAAACCAATGCATCTTCACCTCTGTGTCTCGTAGCCCCCCTTTTGAATTTTACCCCCATTAGTGTTGCATATCCACTCTCTTACCCCTCTGGTCCCTTTGTGCCTTACACCCCCCTTTAGTGTGTCTCATACAACCCCTCTTATGTATTTCTTACTTCCCCGTCAGACACTTTCTATCTCTCTTTTTCTCCCATATAGACATAGACATAGATACAGGCAAAAATACATACATTGAGTAAATGTTCTTCTGTTCTCGCTTTGGAATCGCAGTGGTTGGATATGAAACACAAAAGCAGAGAAGGGGGGGACCAATAGTGCAAAACCGTATGGTAGAGAGGATCACGAACAACACAGACGTAGAGAAATGCCAACTTACAATTTTTAGAGCTAAGCCCAGCTCTAGGTAAAACAGCTTACAGTGGTATTTGATACTCCCCACATGTAGGATATAACTGGGCAATTGGAGTCTCCACACGATTCTTTAAAACTTCTGAGACAGACGTCAGCATATAAAATATATAAAAGAAAAAAACCCAATGGTGCAATAACTTAGGTAGTACTGCAACAACAGACAACACAGAGGTCCTAAGAGTGCCAACTTACAATTTAGAGAGCTATAACCAGCTCTGAGTAAAACAGCATACAGTGGTATTTAAACTCCCCACGTGTAGGATATTCCTCTAGTGATGCTTGTAGTGCCGGTCTTATGAAAAATAAAATCACAAGAGAGGGCCCATAGTGTTTTCCTTATGTAAAAATGACAAAGTGATAAAAAGAAACGTACTTACAGTGTTCAGAGCAGCCACACTGCTCTATGAACCAAGCGTAGGTGGAATAATCCCCACCAGGGATTTCTTTTGCAGTACTGGATCTTGTTAAAAATGATGATAAAAAGATCAGCCAGGATAAAACAGCAGCATATAAAGTAAATGAACTAACCCAAAGTAAAAGGTAGTAACAAAATACTTTAATATAAAACAGAGTAAAAATACACAACGCGTTTCGCCAAACAGTAGGCTTTTTCAAGTGTAGAGTAAATAATCCTGGCTATTCACATTATATAGGCAGCTAATTTGCAATGAATTTCAAAGATTGGCGCCAAAATGGCATCATTACCATGTGACTGCAGTCACATGACTTTCAGTTATACATATGATAGGTGGACATATTAAAATAGTGAAAAAAAAAATCGTTTTTATATTTTAATAGTATAGGGTAGTACTAAACCCACATATTTTTCACTATTTTAATATGTCCACCTATCATATGTATAACTGAAAGTCATGTGACTGCAGTCACATGGTAATGATGCCATTTTGGCGCCAATCTTTGAAATTCATTGCAAATTAGCTGCCTATATAATGTGAATAGCCAGGATTATTTACTCTACACTTGAAAAAGCCTACTGTTTGGCGAAACGCGTTGTGTATTTTTACTCTGTTTTATATTAAAGTATTTTGTTACTACCTTTTACTTTGGGTTAGTTCATTTACTTTATATGCTGCTGTTTTATCCTGGCTGATCTTTTTATCATCATTTTTAACAAGATCCAGTACTGCAAAAGAAATCCCTGGTGGGGATTATTCCACCTACGCTTGGTTCATAGAGCAGTGTGGCTGCTCTGAACACTGTAAGTACGTTTCTTTTTATCACTTTGTCATTTTTACATAAGGAAAACACTATGGGCCCTCTCTTGTGATTTTATTTTTCATAAGACCGGCACTACAAGCATCACTAGAGGAATATCCTACACGTGGGGAGTTTAAATACCACTGTATGCTGTTTTACTCAGAGCTGGTTATAGCTCTCTAAATTGTAAGTTGGCACTCTTAGGACCTCTGTGTTGTCTGTTGTTGCAGTACTACCTAAGTTATTGCACCATTGGGTTTTTTTCTTTTATATATTTTATATGCTGACGTCTGTCTCAGAAGTTTTAAAGAATCGTGTGGAGACTCCAATTGCCCAGTTATATCCTACATGTGGGGAGTATCAAATACCACTGTAAGCTGTTTTACCTAGAGCTGGGCTTAGCTCTAAAAATTGTAAGTTGGCATTTCTCTACGTCTGTGTTGTTCGTGATCCTCTCTACCATACGGTTTTGCACTATTGGTCCCCCCCTTCTCTGCTTTTGTGTTTCATATCCAACCACTGCGATTCCAAAGCGAGAACAGAAGAACATTTACTCAAGGTCTACACTGTACCTATAGAGACTTTCCTTTTTGTGTTATCGTTTTCGTTTATTTTATCCAGCGCACCCTGTATTTGTTGTTTTTTGTTTTCTCCATTTTCTGAAGGGTTTGAGGGTAGCCCTTCCTTTCAGGTGTGCAGCTTTTTTTTTTCCCCCTTGTGATCAGTACTGTAGCGCTGTTCCCCTCCCACCTTTTCTCACTAAAAATACATACATGCACAAATACACAAACATACAGACACACAACCATACAAGCACACAGACATAATTATTCAGGCACACAGTCACAAAGATATACAGACACACAGTCATAAAAGGCACACAATCAAACAAACACAGTCATACAATCTACACATTCAGGTACATTGTCGTACAAACACAGACATACATTCATACAGACACAGGCACACACAAAAATACAGACACAGACATAAAGAAACATAGAGATTGGCATATAGAGACATACATACACAGTGATACAGAGACATACATACGCAGACAGTCATAAAGAGACATACAGACAAGGCATACAGAGACATACAAAGACAGACAAACAAAGAACCCTGCACACTGATACCGTGTAAATGCTCCGGCCATCCACAGTGGTAGTTGCTCCGACGTCAGGCAGACATCGCTGGATCCACCAGTAAAGTCTTCAAAAGGAATAAACGCAGGCAATACTCCAATAGTAAGGATGGTATATTTATTGATAGGTGACCAACCCCATAGAAAGTGTGATGTTTCGGCTCACCAGAGCCTTAATAATGCAATAATGCTCTGCTTAGCCGAAACGTTGCACTTTCTTTGGGGTGGTTCACCTATCAATAAATATACCATTATTACTATTAGAGTGTTGCCTGCGTTTATTCCTTTTGAATACATACACAGATCATCATACCGAGACATACAGACTGTATGTCTCTGTATGACGGTCTGTGTATGTACACAGGATGGCTAAAAGATAGACCCCCATCTGTCGTGCAACTTTAACAATGCTTTGAAAGCTGGGGCTCTACCGATTCCCCATGCTTGCAGGATTGTATTTAGCACGGAGCGTGTTTGACTGTAAGTATGTGTTTGTATAGAGTATGTTTGTGTGAATGTAGGGGTGAGTTTGTATGTAGTGTTTGAGTTTGAATGCAAGCATGCATTTACGTGTAGTGTTGGGTTTTTGAATGCAGGTGTGTGTTTATATATAATTTTGGTGTCTGATACAGACGTGTGTTTGTATGTAGTGTTGACATTTGAATGCAGGGGTGTGTTTGTATGTAGTGTTGAAGTTTGCATGCAGGTGGTTATTTGTGTGTAGTGTTGGTGTTTGAATGTTGAGATGTATGCACATATACACATACACTGCCACACACGCACACACTGACACACATGCAGATACACATATACACAAACGGATACACATTCAGATAGACAGACACACATATACAGATACACACAAACACTGACAGACATACAGATAAACACACACTGACATACAGACACACTGACAGACATACAGATACACACATACACAATGATAGACATACAGTTACACACACAGACACACTGACAGACACACACACACACTGACAGACATGGATACACACAGACACACTGACAGACAGATATATACACACACAGACACACTGACAGACAGAACACACAAGACACTGACAGACAGAAACACACACAGATACACTGACAGACATACAGGCACACTGACAGACATACACAGACAGACACACTGACAGACATATAGATACACACAGACACACTGACAGAAAGATATACACACACACACACACAGACACACTGACAGACATACACACACGGACACTGACAGACAGAAACACACAAGACACTGACAGATAGAAACACAGACAGACATACAGGCACACTGACAGACATATACACACACAAAGACACACTAACAGACAGACATACACAGACACACTGACAGACATATAGATACACACAGACAGATATATACACACACAGACACACTGACAGACATACACACACAAACATTCTGATCAAAATATACACTTTTCTAGCCATACACAGGAGGGTGGCTTACCTGGGATCTAGAGTGCTGGCTCAGGTAGTTGGGAGTTGGAGCTAGTCCTGCCCAGCCCCCCTCCTCTCTGCATTCTGCTCTCTGCAGTCTTCTTGGGAGGAAGTCCTCCCATGCTGAAATGAAGGTGGCCAGCGTTAGCTCCGCCCCTGCTGGGCGCGCTGTGTGCTACAGAGGGAGCAGGGATATGACGTGTTCATATCCCCGCCCCCTCCACACAGTCCGCGGCACTGTAGGGAAGAAGGCTGATTTGTGGGGATGCTGCTGCCGCTCGGCCACGCTTCAAGAAGTGACCGGCAGGAAAGGGACGCTGTGCGCTTCCCTCCTGCCGGTCACCCTGACATTTGCGCCCCCGGGCCGGTGCGCCCTAAGGCGGCTGCCTGTGCCGCCTTATGGACGCGCCGGCCCTGGTAGTGAGTGTAGAAGAAAGGGGACATGCCACAGTGTTAGAGAGACCAACGTCTGCATTACCTAAACTAATTTTATTGTCAGCCAGTCCACAAATGTTTTGTTCCCATACATCCCTCTTAAGCTTCCAAACTTAAAGGGACACTATAGTCACCAGAACCACTACAGCTTGTTGTATTTGTTCTGGTAAGTAGAATCATTCCATTCAGGCCTTTTGTAGTAAACACTGTCTTTTCAGATGAAATAACTCCACTGGCCACTCCTCCTTAGATGGCTGCTAGAGGTGCTTCCTGGGGCAGTACTGCCTAGTGTGTAGCACTGCCATTTAGTGTCTCCACCCTCTGCATGCAGACACTGAACATTCCTCATAGAGATGCATTGATTCAATTTATCTTTATGAGGAGATGCTGATTGGCCAGGGCTATGTTGGACTTGTGCTGGCTCTGCCCCTGATCTGC
Source organism: Pelobates fuscus (assembly GCF_036172605.1). Lineage (NCBI taxonomy): Eukaryota > Metazoa > Chordata > Amphibia > Anura > Pelobatidae > Pelobates > Pelobates fuscus. The sequence goes on from NC_086319.1 coordinate 71,009,097, forward strand.
CTAGTTGACAGTCTCAGCCAATCCTATGGGGAAGTATTGTAATTTGCTCAGACCACCACTTCTGATGATGTCAGCAGACAGTCAGTTCAGAGGCAGAGACAGCAGCTGCAGACTTGAATACAAGTTATATTTTACTATACTTAGGGAGGCAAGAAGGGGCCAGGGTGGTGGTTTTAACATAATAGAGTCAGAAATACATGATTGTGTCCTTGACCCTATAGTGCTCTTTTAAGCAAGAGTATGTGAAGAGTAGTTAGGGTTGCCACCTTTCTTGGAAAAAAATACCAGCCTCATTTGTATAATCAAAAGGAGTGAATCAGAGAAAATTCTGTAAAAACACCAACAAACTACTCACAGTTTGATTCTGCTGTATAGATGGATTGCTCCCAGTGTCTCAGTCTCGCAAGTCACCCAATGTCTCAGTGTCCCTATGTATCACAGTGTCAGTGTCCCCATGTCACCCAGTCCCCTAGTCTCCCAGTGTCTCAGTGTCCTCATTTCTCCCAGTGTCCCAATGTCTCAGTGTGTCCCTGAGAGACCCGGGGACACTGAGAGACATTTAGGGAAACTGGGAGACATGGGGACACTGAAACATTTGGGGACACTAAGACACTAGGGACACAGAGACATGGGAACACAGACACTGGGAGACTAGGGGACACTGGGAGACTTGGGGACACTGGCTGGGAGACAGACACTTGGGGACACTGGGAGACATGGGGACAGTTGTGGACATAGACATGGGGACACTGGGACATATAGGGACACTAGGCACACTGAGACACTAGGAACACAGACACTGGGAGACATGGGGACACTGAAACATTTGGGGACACTAAGACACTAGGGACACAGAGACATGGAAACACAGACACTGGGAGACTAGGGGACACTGGGAGACTTGGGGACATTGGAAGACTAGGGGACACTGGCTGGGAGACAGACACTTGGGAGACAGACACTTGGGGACACTGGTAGACATGGGGACAGTTGTGGACATAGACACGGGGACACTGGGACATATAGGGACACTGGGACACATGGGGACACTAGGCACACTGAGAGACATGGGACACAGACACTGGGAGACTTGAGGACACTGAGACCCTAGCAACACTGGATGGGGGACATGGGGACACTGGGAGAAATGGGGACATAGTGTCTCCGTGTCCCAATGTCTCAGTGTCTCCCAATGTCCCTATGTCTCACAGCATCCCCATGTGTCTCAGCATCCCCATGTGTCCCAGTGTCCCTAGTCTCTCAGTGTCCCCATGTTTTCCAGTGTCCCCAAGTGTCCCCATGTTTTCCCGTGTCCCCAAGTGTCTCAGTGTTTCCAGGTCTCCCAGTGTCTGTGTCCCCTAGTGTCTGTGTTCCCATATGTCCCCTAGTGTCTAAGTGTCCCAATGTGTCTCAGTGTCCACATGTGTCCCCTAGTGTCTCAGTGTCCCCATGTGTCCCTGCTGCCTTTCCCCCCATCCCTCACTTACCTGAGCTGTAGAGCTGCTGTCTGGACTCTCTGTGCTGTGTAGCTGCTCCCCCACAGATCACTGAGTAGTAGAGAGAGGCAGGGAGGGTTATGCTGTAACTTCCTATCCCTGCCTCTCTCCACACACAGTGACCCCTAGTGGCCGGTGCTGGTATTGCAGAGTAATCTCCATCTATTCTGAGAAAAATACCTGCAATTACTGCAATACCGGCATGGCCAGGCAACCTCAAATACCGGCTGTGCCAGTAAAATACCAGTCAGGTGGCAAACCTAAGAGTAGTGTGTAAAAAAAAAAATGGGCCTATTCCATGGGCCTGGGCCTGGAGCTGCAGCTCCATCAGCCCCTATGTTAATCCGGCCCTGGCTAAGATATGTATATGTAAAACTAATTCTTTATATAATTTGGGATGGGAAGGCTGAGAAATGGTCTTGGTCAGGGCATGATAAATTAGAAGGGTAGTTTTGCCAATAACGCTTTGCAGTTAATATTCATTTTTTTACAGTGTGATGCTAGTATAAATAAGGTATTTTGTATCAACATCTGCCATTATTTTGTTATGGTCCTACACCTGTAAAAATAATTTCAAATCACGAGATTGAATCCCAAATTGTGCTATCAGAATGTTATATTATCTATCACTGCTGTGCTCAAACGGAGGCCATTCAGCCTCAATAAGTTAAATTGTGAGTAAAAAGGGAAAGGCTAATGAACACAAAACTCACTAACATTCGGACTGGGCCATTACTTGGTTTAAAATGATGTTTCTCATGGTTACATTATATTAAATAATAAACAGGAACATACTCTAGAACAGAAAACTATTTACAAACAAATTAATTTATTATAAAACAACTAAAAACCTGCATTAAAATTCCATATATATATATAAATAAATATATATATATATATATATATATATATTTATATGCATACCATAAATACCCATTATGAAATAATAACATAATGTCATTAAAATGCTTCCCAATTCAGAGCCCTGTAGAGCTATAATAATAAAATCAATCAAGACTCAGGCACACGTCTAGAATATACATAATGTAAACAACTGCAAAAATTAGCTGCATGAAATACAGTTTATTCTTTAAACTATGAACTGGAATACATTTAAAACTGTGAATATACTATTTCAGGCTAAAATAGCTTTGACTGAAGCTAAGTTACAGATTTCTTGAATTTTAGAAATTTTCTAAAATATATAGATTGTATAATAAATCCCACGGGTTATGGTCAAACTCATATTTGATTTTGATATACTTAAGCAGGCGTAGTCTGATGCAGTGGAGCATAGAGCATTTTGTGATTGATAAGATCTCCATTTAAAATATATCTTAAATAAGTTGGTTTTTCTAGAGAGTCCTAAAATTATTAGCTTGTTTAACACAAAATACATATTTTTTTCTATTTTTTGGGGGGAATAAGTGATTCCCAAAACGTATTGTCAGAGTATTACTTACAATTTGGCTTCAAATCTAGATTTACAGGCAATGTATCGTTGCACTTGAGACTGGTTAATACCATAGATACCGGTCCACAGAAAAGTTCCTCCAACCACAATTGTCCAAAATGTGTGTCTTCTCAAGGGGTCAGGATCAAAGCTAGTTGAGATAATGACAATATGTCACACTCACTCAAGCTCAATACAATATTAAAAACGTGATTATTTACTGTGGGGACATTATATTTCTAGCACGAAACATCATACATGTATAAATGCACAAAAAACATAACAGTAAAATGTGTATTATGGAAGAATAACACCATTTATTGGTAATGGAGACACCAGAATAAAAAAAAATCGAGATCGAAAGAGCGCCAATATGGCATTATTTTCCCTGAACCCACATCTTCATTTTGTATCTGTATTACTACATTGCTTCCTGGCATAAATTCAACATTAGACATTGATTGTGATTCTGATAGAAATAAGGAAATTAGAGGAGTCTGAGATCAAGGATGGGGTTCATGTAACGGGTCTAAATAAAGACAATACATTTCGTGTAAATATGTACCGGGTTAATAAGAAACAAAAAACACTGCCAATACTCCATCAGACATACCAGGCAATGGCATATTTTTTATTCTTAATTAATGAAATCACTTGACACATTTGCTAAAGTCAGCTAAAATTCCTTGTAGGTTAAGATACTTACTCCCAGAAGTTTAGTCTCCCTCCATTGTAGGAATCCTCAATGATCTTCTGAATTCCGCCCTGTACCACCACACCTCGGATTATGACAGATATGAAACCAGCCAGCATAATAAAAATCTGGAATGCATCTGTCCAGATCACCGCTTTTATCCCACCCTAAACAAACAAATCGGTCATGGTCATATCTTTTTCACCCTTTAAATGAGCAGTGTCTACCACAAGGTTGAAAGAAAACTAATTATTATGATGTACCCCTGCATGACATAACATTATAGATTGGTTGTTTGTGTGTAAGTATGTGCTAGCCCTAATTGATAATATTATATCTGGCTGAATTATTATTATAGTTTTTTTTGTTCTCAACTGCTCCAGTTTAAGTATTGAAATTTAGAGTTTGTTTAACTAACCAGGAACTGTTGAGAATTGATAAGAAAAAGTGAAAATTGTAGGTAGATAATCTGAGCTGGTTTTACTATCTGCCTATTTCGGTCTAAAATTAGAGATTTCTTTTCAATTTTCTAAAATTCTTAGTATAATGAATAGACCCAAACAATTCTTTATTTTTTATTTTTTGCAACCTACAAGATTTCTCATAATAATTCACATTTTCATTATTTATTTTATACATGTCATTGTATACCTGTATTGTTCTTTGTATGCTGATGATTAAAGAGACAGTAACATGTATATAAAATAATATATCTAATGATTTTTTTACATAGTTATAAAATATTTTGACATTGCTCACTTTTTTTGGTCCAGTAAGTCCGGATTGGCTAAAACATCTAGCATGCAATCAGAATGTAATTTTGATTTTAAGTCAATCACTTCAAGTCAATTGTTTTATTGCATAGAATGCTGTATATTCTTTACATATATATTGCATTCATCTCAGTTTAAAATTCCATATAAAAATAAAAGAAATGTATCGCAAGATATTACTGATTCTTTAAGAACATTATCTTATATTTTGGTCTATAAAAGTAAGCAAAAGGAAGCAGGTCACATTATATAAAGCTGTGTAACATACCAGGGCACAGTAGAAAGTACAGACTAATCCAGTTGCCACCATTGCACCCCAAAGGTTAAATCCTGAAACTATAATGAAAAAAAAGAAAATAAAAATTACAAAAGATAATACGCTATTAGTATTTTCAACTCATCTTAAGTTATTGGTTTAGTAAATAGAGCCAAATATGAATTTAAAGGTTTTACTAACCTTGGTTGAGTGCAAGTGCAGGAGCATATATGACAATTCCAGTATACAAAACCTGGAAAAAATAAACAAATTAACCATTTCACATATAAATAAAACCAATTGTACTAAATAGAAAGACGAGAAGGGAGCATAGAGAAGATTTGAAACTTGGTACAGTGGTACAAAATAAAAAGACAAAGTAACACGGATTTGGAGGTGCATAGAGTGACATGGACTGACAGTAAGCTGGAGTGAGCGAAGCTGAGACTAGAAGACAATATCGAAGAGAAAGTGGGCATGGAAATGAATAAAAGAGAGAGAGCTGCTGAGCGAGAGACTGTCTAATTATTAATATGGGAAGGTTGTAAGACCTTAGGTTATCCTAACTATAAGATAAGGCCAGGGACTAATGAAAGTATTTAGCAAATTGAGCAGACTAGATGAGCCGAATGGTTCTTATCGGCTGTCACATTCTATGTTTCTATGTTGTAGGCAGTTTGGTTATTTAATCTACATCATATGGGATGTTTGAGGCTGAATTCAAGTATTAGTATGGTATAGAATGGACAGATCTGTTAAAAGTGAACACAAAAGGGTCTAACAATTATCTCATTAAGTTGTCAAAACTCCAAGTTTGATGGGTCAAACACCGATGGAAACAACATTTCCCATAAAAGGTTCTCTCTGAGTCACTGGGCATAAACAAATCCCTCCAGGGTTCTATCTGGGTATGAACGGAACAACTGTATAAACCAAAAAAATCTTTATTATGGTTACCACCTAGTTTGAGATCATCTCAGACACTCCAATTGTAGCCAATTCACTTGATTGCTCTACTACAAAATGCCATTTTGTTTGCCATTTTTTAATGCTATCATTGTTATCTACGAACCACATTCCTTTTCATCCTGACTTAATGGGACAGAGGTCAGGAAGTACGGGATTCTATCCGATGCTCATGATAAGAGGTATACCTCTAATAATAATAATAGTAGTCCTGTTCAGGTTGGCAGGAAAAATCAAGAAAATCCTTTTGGATCCAGGACACTTGGTACAGTTGTTTTATTGTTTAATCATTAGGTTGGGCTAATAATCCACATCAGACCAAAGAGTCAAATGCAAAACAATTGTAATTATTTGCCTGTGTTTATACTTTTAAAATTTATTATAACATGCCTTCCTGTGTGCTTTTATAAAATAATTAATTTTTTTTTTTATTCAATTTTCAATTAACTTTTTTATTTAACCCATTAAAAAATAGTGGGGGGAAAAACAAACCAAAAATCAAAACTTGTTTTTCTCACATTAAGAAATAGTGTTTCATTGTTTTCATGTAACTACAATTTAATCAAGTTGAATTAAACACAATAAAAAATATTGCACATTTGCACGCTGTATTTGGTACTTACCATTTCAATAATAAATATGACTGTCCCAAGGATGCGCACAAATTTGTTAAAGCGAATTTCTAGATACTGTGAAATACAAAATACAATAAAATACATATGTATATAGATCACAACAATTTGTTTTCAATCAATGATCTTTTAATATTTACTAAATATGTATAAATGGGTACAAATAGCACAATGAAGGCCAGAGTATTTTTTACTTTTATTCGGAAACAACAGACACTTATTTTTTTTTTTTTTTTTTTTTTTAATTCTTTATTTTGGTCGTGCAGTGATGAAAATTACAAACAAGCTTTTTATAAGTCACAGCATCATGAACAAGCTTCAGTACAATCTGTTTAACACGTGAAGTGACATTTGAGGATCATGCACATTTTTTATATATATAGCAGATTTTAACCATTTAGTTGCAACTGAAGAGTTCCGCTAGGCCTAAAATAAGGATGGGTAACATAAAATGTTAACATGGAGCTCCGTTAGATGATAGGTACAATATAGTAGCTTATACTATGCGGTTGTATACAGTAGGCTTGCTAAACATTGCTGTGGGCATCAGGAGGGAGACTGCCTGGTAAGTAATAAAGTGGGACACACTAAGAGCAAGGTACATCGAGTAGCCAGTGATGGCAGACATTTTGCCCATTCAAGAAGCTAAAGATATGCATGACTTTGGGTGTTCTATGAGTAGGCTATTTGGTTACATAGTTGGCAGGTGTATTAGTATCTGGTTTATGGTAGCCAGATCAACTGCTTATGTGTCTTATGCGTGTAGAAAAAAGATATGCTGGTGCAGTGTGCCCCTAAGTTTGAGGTATAATCATATTGGATCTTAGTGGTAAGCTGCATGCAATATATCACCCTGGCTTTTTTAACATGCACAGTCCGGGACAGGCTCTGGGAGTCGTCGGTATGGCGGGTATGATGCCTCGCCTGCATGAGCCAACTTGCGGTTAGCCGATGCCCAGGCTGGTGCGTTGGTGTGGCTAGGTACGAGTGTCCATCTGGGCAAAGTCCATTCGCAGGTGTCTTGGGTGCCACATACTTGTTGGGCCAAAGCCGCCAGGTGCGGGTAACAAGAGGGTAGAGTCCGCCGGAGTAGGCTGTCGACTGCAGTCCAGGAAAGCTTGTTGCCGGGTGCCTCGTGTAACCCCTCTCTGGGGCTGTCGCGCTGCAGGTCGTGTGGACGACGGGTACGTGGTCGGGCTCGCTGTGGGAGTACCGTGCTTGTTGGCAAAATTGTTGTTCTCGTTCTCAGGTAGGAGTAGTCGCTTTGCAGCTTCCCAGCCCTCCTCCGCCACAGCCGGTAATGGTTCGGCTATGTTGCTGCCTCTGCTCGCCGTTGGCTTGGCTTGTTGGTGGGGTGAGTAATAGCTCTTGTGGTTGGCTGCGATGTAGGGTATGGAGGTCGCAGGTTCCTGCAACCCCTTGAGTCTCCGTTTGTCAGCCTCGTTGTTTGTTATGAGCTCAATGAGGGAATAGCCTTTCTTATCAGCCTCGTGGCACCTGGCGTCCGCCATCTTGTGCGCTGCACCCAGGCCCCCGATCGGGGCGGCGGTGTTGCTAGGCCTGGTCTGCATAGCCACTGGGTGAGGACCGGGATCACCCCCACCGGTCCATAGGGGGGGGGACAGGGCCGGGTCCGCCCGATACTGGTCCTCTGGCTGGGTGCCTTCAGGCAGGATAGTGGGGCAGCGGCCGTCCACCCCACTCACCGCCGGCAAGGGCCTCGACTGAGACGACAAAGACCTCACCTCCAGGGGACTGTAACTCGAGGAGCCTGCCTCACCCTGGATCCAGCGTCCCCTTAGCACTGAGGACCATTGCTGTCGATCCATGGTTAGTTTGTTTTCCATGTTTATTTGCTTTAGGATTTAGTGAGTTGCAGGAGCCGGTCTCACATGCGACCTTCCCGCTCGGCGGTCCGGCCCCGCCCCCCAACAGACACTTATTAATGCACATCTTTTACACAATGGATACTTTGTTAATGGGACACTCCAGACATCAACGCCACAATTCATTATTTCTGTGCAGGTTTTTACCTTCTCTCCCGCAATAGTACCATTTACAAAATCCCTTCATAAAAACAATAGGAGTGTAAAAAAAAATGTTAACTCCCTCATATGTTTTAATAGGAGACCTGCCAGTGTCTAAAAGAGACATTGTGACATTTCTAGTTTCAGTTTATGTCACTAGTACAAGATCAGGGCAGTAATGGCTGGTGAGGTTTTATAATAGTGGGGTGTTTTACTTGACCCTATACAGTATAGAGATCCTCATACAATAGAAAGCTGGACATAATACAGAGAGGCTCATACTATAAAACAGCTGGGCACAAGATAAAGATAACTCTAAAATACATAGAACTGAGTACAATATAGAGATAACAATATCATAAACAGAGCTGAAAATAGAGATAAAATACCCAGATCCTGAGATAAAATACCCAGATAGAGATAAAATACCCAGATACAGAGCTGAGTAGACTACAGAGATACCCATACTACAGTTGGAGATGAGTAAAATACAGAGAAATAACACACAGAGTTGGGCATAATAAGAAGATATTCTTCATAAGCCAGGATCACTGTGATGGATTACACAGAGCTGCAATACAGCGATACCCACACAGTACATGTCTCTGTGTCATCGTAGACCTCTCTTAGCTCTCTCCCTCTCATGATCTCATTTTCCGTAGTGCTCCTGCTATGATATTTAGCTTTCGATTAAATATTCCTGCTGTTGTGAAGCAGGTCAGCTACTGCATTAGCTTTTAGCACAGGGTGTGCACATGAGCAAAACATCAAGATACTAATAGACTCCAACCATATCAGTTACTCCTGATTCACTATTAGCCAGGGCTATCTGAACATAGAGGCCCCATAGGCTTGCCAACTCTGCAGTATATTATACTTAGAGATTTATTGAGAACCTTCAACTCCTCTATATTAAACGTTTTAGGTGGATTTAGGTGGACAAATCACCTGTTATCTGTACATGCGATCTTGCTGTTGTGAAAACATATCTTGACAAAAACAATGTACACGGACTAATTGTACATAAGCAAGACAGAATCAACACACATCATTTTTTGAAGCCATAAAGCTATGTGTTGAACATTTGATTAATAATAAATAATTCATAGTAAGTTCATGCTGTGCCATACCCGTCTGTATGATATACCAACTGAGTACCAGTTTTAGGTTGAATTATTGGTTTTCAAATTCAAGACTCATTTTATTTTGTCCAAAAGTTTGTTTTGGTTAATCACTGCTGTTTTTTAATGTTTGAACGTTGGTTTTGTTGGAGGTACCAATAAATATTAGTTTAAATTATATAAATAATTAAAAATTTTACTCCTGTGAGTTGTTGTATATGTAGGGTCCGAGTGCACTGATTTGCCCGGGGACCTATAATGCTGTTAGGACGGCTCTGCTATTAACTCTCAGAACAGAGTGTACACAGAGTTAAAGCAGCAGGATAATGATAGACTCCTTATTACCTTTGCAGCTGGCAATATAATTCATCTGCAGTGGTAATATGCCAAGAAGTAGCTGACATGGTTAACAGAAGCAACAATCGTTACAGATTAAAACAGGTTTAAATTGGAATCAGTTCGGTCCCCAGAGTCACAGCCCCAGTCTTGCAATTTACAGCTTCACAACTTTTCAATTAGCCACAGCATGAGTATCTCAGGTCTCAGCTGTAGAGTGACTGCACACTTTAAAGAAGATGAAGGGGTGTTTGCAGTAAGAGTTATTAAAGCTATTAGTAACAGGCAGCAAAGTGTTCTGTTTCAGAAATGTCCTCCTTTCCTGGTCACCCCTGGGCTTCACTGACATATATATATATATATATATATATATATATATGTTAGATATTTGAGTAAATTATCCTGCTTAATCAGCCCTCAAGTTACTAGAGCTTTTGGAGGGAGAGAAACATTTTATATTATACACTTACATTTGGCAGGGGGTAGGAGCTGCTGCTGTTCTCCCTCTGCGTTACTTCCAAGATGGCCTCTTGTGTACTATAAACCCAACCCCTGGTGCTATCAGCCAAGGATGGCCCTTTAATAAAGAGTCCAATTGCATGCCTACCCTCATGGGCAATTGGCTCTGCTGCCCCAATGGCAACTCAATGAAAATTCTTGAAATTCCTTTCTAAAAGGACACTAGGCATGTGCAAAACTTGCTGATACAGGGCAGATTTCAAAGCAGCCCCATTTCTTTTTACATGCCTAGAAGCTCTCAAGTAAGCTTCTTCAAACAGCTAATCAATTAGAGCAAAGGGGCCCTGCAGAACTGAAAGAGACACTAAGTTATTCCTTATTTTTGGGGGCTTACTACCCTTTCCTTTCAGAAAAAGAATCTTAGAGTTTCTAAACTACTGCAAATACGTTTTTCCTCCATATAAAAACTGGTGAGCCGTTGCTCCAAGTGCCCCTATAGACAATGATTCCCTGGATCAGAGTCTTTTCATTTAACTAACACCCTATCGCATAGATTCTTTTTAATTGACTTGCGCAACTGCAAAACCAATTGATTCAATAACTTGTCCTTAAAGGGGAACTGTCACTTCCCAGGAATTTTAATATTATATGTACTTTTCTTTATATTTATTTGTCTGGTGCAATAAATACATTTAAATGTAGAAATCCCCAACACTTTATCCTGTAATAGTTTGATTATGAATATTTGTCCTGCCTTTGCCTTGTCTGAACTGCAGTATGATGTCAATAGCTAAATCTTTTATAGAAATTAAAAATAAAAATGCAGCTAAGTATCAGCTAAAGAAGATTCCAAATCAGAAAGAGCCACATCATGGGTCAGTAAAGTCAGGAGTACATAGATGAGATCATGGGAAAGTCATTAAGTAACAATGAACAAACTAAAGTGATCATTCAACGTAGGTGGTAAACTGAAAGGTACACAAATGTTAAAGACGAAAGAGAGAAGATAACAGAGTAACAGTGTATGCAGTTTGTATAGATTGCAAAATAAAGATGAGGAAAGAAATGCAAGAGATCTTATTAAAAGAAGAGGACCGAGAGAATGTAGAATAGGGAAGGAAGAAGATTTCAGGCAATAACCCCCACTTAAGCTATAGTGGGAGCTGTCAGAATAGTAAACAGAGTGAGTTTAATGTGAGTTTAAAATAAGTATAAGAGTATGGGTAAACATCTGTAAACTGCATCCAAATTACGGAGTAGGATGGAGCCCAGTGTGTGCCTGTGATCTGCAGGTTATCAGGGCAATGCTCTGATACGTCCCTACAGCTGCACGGACGTAGTAGTCTGCACCCTACTGAGGAGCAGACAAGCAGTCATCCACTGGCTCCAGGGCCGGATTTAGATGAAAAGAGGCCCTAGGCTATTCCACTTATGAGGCCCTTTCACCTCCCATTTTTAAGTTTGTAAATTACATGAGAGACAATAAAATACATAATTACTGTGATATATATCAATATGTTAAATGAAACTAAAAAATATGTTAAATGACTAAAAAAATTACCTTAAATCCCTGGTGGTCCAGTGGGGGCTGCCTGGTGGTCCGGTGGCCCTCATTTCTGGTCTGCAGCTTCGCAGAGCTGCAGACCATGGATTTCGCGAGACCCAATCAGAGCGTTGCCGTGGTAACCTGCGGCAACGCTCTGATTGGGCAGTGCACGCGAGATCCATGGTCTGCAGCTCTGCACATTGCGGAACTGCAGACCGCCGGTCTCGGCGATCACGGCAGGAGGGGCATTGCAGTCTGCCCCGGGCACCCCCCTTGTAAGTGGCACCCGGGGCGGACCGCCCCCCTCGCCCCTCCTTAGTACGCCACTGGTCATATCATATGCGTAGAATTTCTCCTTATTTTCGGTTCAGTGTTTTAGTGTTCACTGTTTTTAGAATAGTGTCATTTAAATTTTGCTAGCAATTTAAATGTAGACCCCTCTTGATCTTGAGGCCCTAGGCTGAAGCCTAGTTAGCCTATAGGAAAATCCGGCTCTGACTGGCTCACAAGGGTACAATATTCTTCCCCCCTTGGCCCAAGATAAGAACGAAAAAGGGGGAAATTTACTTTTTGTAAAGTTTATTTTTTATTTTTTTTAAATTAATGAAACATATGGATGCATATCTGTGTATAACCTTATGTACCTGTATGTGTATGTTTATGCTTCTTTCTGTTTATAAGCTTGTGCCAGAATCAATGTAACCTGTTTCTGTGTGTGCATGTGTCTGTGTAGGCTTGTATGTGCCTGTTTGTGTATGCCTGTGACTGAGTATGCCCATTTGTGTTTGCCCGTTTCTGTGTACCCTGTCTGTGTGCACCTGCCTGTATATATGTGTGTCTGTGTATACTTGTGAGTGTCTTTCTGTGTGTGCCCATGTTTATATGTTTATGTATGTTCCTGTGTCTGTGTGCCTGTATGTGCTAGCCTGTGTATTTGCCTATCAGTTCCTAGTTATGCTCCTTGCAAGGTCTCCAGGTCTATGAACACTATTCAAATTATAGTCAGAAATAGACAGATCTATAATCCATATTTATATTTTTTGTGGCCTCTTGCATGACACAATGATCATTTGATTACTGACTTAACTTTTTTCTGTAATATAAAATTAGTCAGTTGTACTTTATATTTTCGTTTGTACAGGATTCAGAAGACATTAGTTCTATATAAAAAGTTACTATTTTACTGAGTGAAATATATCCTGGGAATATATCTAAATTTTAGTATGTAACTAGAAAATAATATTATTATTAATGTATAAACACATGATGAACATAGGATAATATATAAAATCACAGCCCTCGATTAGCGAAGGGTTAATAATATGAATAGCCTCTTCTCAACGTATTTATTACATTCCCAGGTGTGTATGTTGTAAAAGTCTAGCTCTTTTGGCCTGGGGATATTTAGTCTAAAAAAAAGATTAAAAAAAATAAAAATACATACCTCGTATGTGCTGGTTATATTAAGCCTGTAAAAGAGAGGAAGAAAAATTTCTGCACATATAATAACCACGAAAGCGTATGATATAGCAAATATGCTATACATTGCCCCGTAGCGATAGACATCTGCCGGTGTTCCCAGGATAGTTACTGCCGACATAAAACTTGCTGTGAGAGATAAAGAGACTGGGAGAGCTGACATGCTTCTCCCTCCCGTCAGGAATTCCTGGGATGTCTCTTTTCCGACCCCAACTACGGCATAGTAAATTCCGATCGCTGCAGATATCGCTAAAACTGCAGCAAACACAACGTAATCCCAGGGCGTAAAAGAGCCGATTTCTCCGAGATCACCCATATTCACATCAAATGAATGCTCCGGCTGCCTACTCCCTGAGCTTATCTTCTGACAGACTCCTTCATTGAAGAACAGGTTTATATGTCACACTAACTGCGTCCCGTGCCAGGGTTGCTTATGTAGAGATGGACAGTTGCCAATTGTCTGTATGAAATGCCATCTTAAACCTTCCCACTTAAATCCACCTCATGATTATTCAGTGGTGTAAAAATAATGGACTTATAATAGAATGGCTCTGCAATCAAACCGTGGCCTCGATTTAATACGCTTTTTGAATGATTCAATACTGTTAGAAAAACCTTTCAAAATGATTGATCTACAGAAGTCAGCATTAAAAAATAAATTAAGGAAATTATTTTACATCAGTCATTTGGAAAGTTTTGCAAACAGTATTGAACAATTTGGAAATCTTATTAAAAGGTGTATTCCTAACACTAAAGTGTTACTTTGTGCCCCCTCCCCCCATTATTAATTTTTTTAACATTTACATTCTTCCAGTGCAGATGGACATCCTAATGTGCATGCGCAGAATGCCCCGCATTAGGCCTTCTTGATAGGAAAGCATTGGAGAATGTGAAAGCTCTGGATGTCCTCATGCACAGTGTGAGGATGTCCAGTGTTTCAAGCTCGGTGAAACAGCAGGAAGCTCCTCTAGTGGCTGTCTGGTACAACCACTAGAGGCAGTCTTAACCCTGCAATATAAACATGATGAAATCATTGAAGATTAGGAACTGCAATAGTTTAGATTCCAGGGTTAAGAGGACAGTGCACACTAGTCTGGGTGTCTCCCTTTAAATTGAGGCCTATGGCTTAAAAAAATAAAAAAATAAATATTGTAAAAAAAAAAAAAAAAAACTCATCTTCCACAGTGGTGATATCAAGCCCCATATTCTAAAAGGTGCAGAGAGGAACTGGGTTCTCCACCTTCTACTATCAGTCTGAAACATAAGTAAACTGGATTCATCAAACCAAGCGATATGTTTCTCTGTTGTTCTGCAGCTCTGCCCATATTTGTGTTAGTGTCTTTAGACCTAACTCACCAATGAACATTATTAGTATATCCCCTGGGATGCTGCTGACTAGATGGACAGTGCGTGAAGGACACATTTCTAACACATTCAGGCTGGCACCTACCATCACCTACCTGTTTATAGACACTTACAGGGTTATTTACTAAAGTGAGAATTCAAAGTGAATTTCCAATTTAAAGGGACACTATTGGCACCCAGACCACTTCAGATCATTCAAGTGGTTGGGGTGCAGTGTCCCAGTCCCGTTAACCCTGCAGTGGCAATTATTGCAGTTTTTAACTCCACCTCTAGCGGTTGCCTAACTGACGCTGGACATGCTCACGCTGTGCATGATTCTTAAATGCTTTCCTATGGTGGAAGTCCTAATGCGAGTGTGGCGATCGCCGTGCATGCGCATTAAGTCCCACCCCGCTGGCTGACGTTAGTCGGGTCGGAGCTGAGGGAGAGCCTGTACCAGCACAAGGAATATCGGCCCTGGAATCAAATAAATGATGGGGGGACGGGGACGCAAGGGAGTGGGGCACTATAGCGAGATATAGTGCAAGTAAAACAACTTTGTTTTCCTGGCACTATAGTTTCCCTTTAAGTTTAGAGTAGCCAAACTGAATGCATAGCTGACTAAGAAGGTTTTTCCAGTTAACCTTGTTAAATATTTTAAAATTGAGAATCCAGCTAAGTTAATTTTCCAGGTATGCTGTTTTTGCATAAATTCTACAATTATCTTGTTCTTCACAAATTCTTCTTTATAACGCATCTTTCGCTTCTTACTTTGATTGATTTGGTATCCACAGTCTTCGTCCTTAAGGGTTCATAACATTCTTCTGTATTCATCTGGCTACTTAATGGGAATATAATGTGTTCCTGAGGACAGTATGGCGTACAGAATGCATTTACTTACAATGGATAAAAAGGTATTTTCTGAATTGGACACAAGGAATGTATCTGATTTGGGAACCTTTTATTTAGCAGTATTCGATAGGCTGCTCTAAGCTGGTGTATAAATTAGCTGGTTATTTGTATAAGACTTTAATTATACTGAAGCTTTGTTTAATGAATGTGTTCAAAATACTCTAAAGCGATGTACGCATTATGGATATGTTTCAACAGGCAGAACAGAAGCCGATTAACAGATTTGATGCAGACTCACCAGATAAGGTAATGACTCAAAATCAACAAGTATTTCTTCTTTCAAACATTCAGCCTTATTTACAAAGTGACTCGACATCTGAAAAGATTCGTACTTCTAAGCTAGGTTATCAATCCATTATGTTTAAGTTATGGTTAGCAGGCTGGTTTATGTGCATTATTCAACCCAGCTAGTAGACCTAATTTTACACGGTAAACGTTGCAGTGAATACATGCTGTGGTCTGTGAGACCCCAGCATGTAATTAGAAAAAGTTAATCATCTCCACCCACTATGACTGTCAATTGTCTCTCTGTATTAAAAATAATAATAACACCAATAGGAGTCTTCCCCTCTTCTTCCACTTTGTGAGCAGTGGGGTGGAAAGTAATGTTGGCCCTGGACTGCATTAACTCCTAAATGTCATTAATTCCTTCCTGGGTTTTGTATATCTCTTAATTTTGCCTCTTTTTTTGTTTTGTTATTACTTTATTAAAAAATCTAAAAGAAAGTAAAAATAAAACTATTATTTTATTGAATATCTTATTTTTCATAAAAAAAAAATACGTATCTTTAAAAAAAGAATCTGATAAAAGCACCTGTTTGGGCAGATAATTCCACATCTGTCTTGTTCAGATACTCTCTTTAATAATACTTGTTGGAGGCTTCCCCTTTTCTGTCATTCTGTTCCAGTGGGACAGAATACCTTGCGTCTCAATTCTATGCAGTATTTCTCTATGAGCCCTCCATCCACACGTTCTGGCAGCTCACATAGGTCTTTTGTAAATTTGGATGCTGGCCTCTGTGGTTCCACATCCTTATATGGCACCACCAGACCCTCCTGCATCATTAGTAATGATAGCTCCGGGCCCATGCCTATAGAATAGGCCCATTGATTAAAAAAAACAAAAAGAAAAACGAAAAAACAAATAATGTAAAGCTGACTTTGCGCACTATGCAAATATTCTTGCTGCTTCAGTCTCTCTAACACTGTGGCATGTTCCCTTTCTTCAACACTCACTTCATACACCTTTTCTCTGTCTCAGACTGTATAACAGGAGATTCTGCATGCTAGTGAGAAGGTTAGGAGAGGAGTGGACCAGCGAGTGGTAGGGGACAGTCCTCAGAAAGCGTAAAGCTAGTGCATCATTAGACGCATTTATGCCAAGCTCAGGGTGCTGTCCGCACAGTATGCCATTGTTTGGTCATCCTGCATGGTTGTCAGGCTGCCTGACGTGCTTTCACGCCAGGCTGACCATCTAATTCTTCGTGCAGACACACACCCTTTTTGTGCTTGTTTGTCCCTTTAGGCGGTTCTGATTACGTGATTCACGTCAGTGGCCCACCCTTTTACCCAGCCCATCGAAATCCTGCTTTACCGGACACTGCTGTTAGGGGGTATGGATTTACTTGAAAGATGAGATATTAGCATAGAGTATGTGTTTTCTGATAGCTAAATCCTGTGAGTTTCTCTTCAGTACCACCTCCATCAGATACATGACGCTTGGGAGGTATGACTGTTTTAGTGTTTTCTGTCGATAAGATTCTGTAATTAGGCCCATCATAACTGTCAGCACCAGACTCAGTGGGCTCTTAATCGGGCCCTGCACATACCATTTGGCATTGGCTAAATAAGTTCCCATGGGCGGTTGGTGGGGTTAACCTAGGGGAAGCTAGAATATTCCCCCCCCCAGTGGCCATAGACTGAATAATCCAGGGGGGTGGACATGCCATTGTCCACCACAGGGACTTCGGGTGCTGTTATTAATACAACAAAGGGGATTAAAATGCCATTATTGACCCACCAAATGAGGGACTCATCCCCCTGGGGTGGCTAAGGGTCTTTAAGCCCCTAGCCACCTCTACAATTAAAAGATCTCCTGTAATGTTATATAGACATTATCCCTCACCCCCTGCTGAATCCAAAAATTCTAATAATAACATCCTCAGCTGCTTCAGAGAAGCTCTTGCCCTGTTAATACCTTGATAAATCGGCAGCAATAGCAACAGATGGGTCGACTTGAAGGCTTTGGCAAAATGATAAAAATAGAGTTTGACCAAAAGAATACTTGCACCATAATCACTACAAGCGGTGTGTACTGCTCATGGTGTCAAGTGTCCTTCAAGGTTTAAAGGGGGTTTAAACCTTAAAGGATTAAAAAGTCGTTCCAACAAGTTACTGTGCGTGTCCTACCGGCAGACCAGACCCAAACTATAATCCTCTGCCCACACCTGTTGTATAAGGAAGTAAGCCACACAGTCAGGCTAAAACAATGGACTGCCTTACTTACAAAATGTTTCCTCTTTGGCAGACTTTCTCAGATTTTCTCTACTCATTATACTCCGCTGAAGTTTCACTTAGTATAAAAATGTTAAAATCTCTAAGGCACTTACATTTAATGATAGTTCCTCAACATATATATCCCTTTGGCATTCTAACTACCTTAACCATTTGCACCCTAATTAGAGTATAAATAGACTGGCTACACAGACTGCAAGTCCTATCACGCTTTATAGCATGGCTTGTGTCAGGAATGCATGATTGTGGTTCTGACACTATAGTGTTCCTCTAAAGTTGTAATTGAGGTCAGTGTTCAGAAAAGACAGGACAATTGGAGAAAAAATGTAGGACTTCTCATTAGTTGGACGAATCAGAGTGTTTATTAAATTTAGCATAGTTCCCTAAGCTAAATTTAATAAATACTCTAGTCAAGCATTTCTTTAATTTAACTTCCCCAGCTTCAGCAGCAGCCCTACTCCTATCACCATTACTGGGTAGTGCTACCTACATAAAAGCCCGAACATTAAAGGGACACTATAGTCACCAGAACAACTACAGCTTACTGTATTTGTTCTGGTGAGTATAATCATTCCCTTCAGTGCTTTTTGTAGTAAACACTGTCATTTCAGAAATAATGCAGTGTTTACATTACAGCTTAGGGATACCTGCAGTGGCCACTACTCAGATGGCTACTAGAGGTGCTTTCTGGGGCAGTGCTGCACAGCATGCAGCACTGACATTCAGTGTATCCCCCCTCTGCATGGAGACACTGAACATTCCTTATAGAGATGCATTGGGTCAATGCATCTCTATGAGGAGATGCTGATTGACTAGGGTTGTGTTTAGCTTGTGCTGGCTTTTACCCTGAGCTGTCTCTTTGACAGTCTCAGCTAATCCAAAGCTTGGGAAATCATTGTGATTGGCTCAGATCAACACTTCTTATGATGTCAGCCAAGGAGGCAGATCAGTGGTAGAGCCAGCAGCAGCAGACTGGAATAAAGGTAACATTTTACTGTATTTAAGAGGACATGGGGAGCTAGATTGTGTTTTTAACACTATAGGGTCAGGAGTACATGTTTGTGTTCTTGACTCTATAGTGTTCCTTTAAGTGTGCCACCATGGTCTTTCATGGGACAAATACAAGTTATCTACTACATGGTAAGGCACTCTTAGCTGGGTCTAGCCAGGGGATTTCCAAATATTGATATTTTATTCAAATGGACTGCTCAACAAAGATACACTGAAGTTATTAACCCCTTAAGGACCAAACTTCTGGAATAAAAGGGAATCATGACGTGTCACACACGTCATGTGTCCTTAAGGGGTTAAATAAAAGTGCTATTTCCTTATCTAGTTACATTTGTACTTATATTTGCTTTAGGCCTGTTTTATATCCTATTGCAAATAATATATTGTGGAGAGTTTATCCTTTTACAATGAAATCATCAAGTAGAATCAGGGCTTTATGCCAGAGTCAGGTGCAAGAATGGGTTCTAGTGTTCATGAGAGGCTGTGAATGGTTTGTTGCTTTTACCATAAATGAATTTTCCAGTTAATTTCCTTAGTTTCAACAATCACATATTTGCCCTCCCATCCGCAGGGCCGGATTTACATGTCAGGAGCACAAGATAGGCACAAGATAGTAAGGCATCCTTCGCACCTCAACCTCAAAATAAGACAGATAAAGTAAGTATAATGCATTTATTAACAGGACATTGCAGGCCTAAAAACACATTTATACTTGACAACTGCATATGTATAAATGGGAGAAAAACAATTAGCAAGAGAGGTGAGAACGGACAAAAGCTCAATTATGCCTCGTTTCCACTGAGCGGATCGGTTCGGGTTGGTACAGTTTGGAAGGTTTAGAATGGACCAGCCCATTCTGGTGAGCGTTTCCACTGCAAGTCAGACCTTCAGGGCCATGCAGGGTTTAGAAAAAATGCTCTTCCTGTCCACCAATCAATGGATTGTATAGTAGATCCGCCCTAACCGAACCGTTCCATTTTCTATGGCCCTACATCTGAAGCAGGGCCCTGAATGGATCGGTACGGTTCGCTTGTATGGACCACTTTCATAATGGAAACACCCAAAATAGCGAACCGTACCGAACTGAACCGAACCGATCCGCTCAGTGGAAACGAGGCATTAGCCTGCCCATCGGTGGGTCCCCGCTCAGATCTCAAGCTGGTTTTAGCTCATCTTGTGCCATTACAGAGAGAACATATCTGAAGCATATCAGACTGGTCCCATCCATACGGGCAGTCCAGATCCGAAATGACAGCAAGTTCCCTCTGCACGAGAGATACAGCAAACCCAGATGATCATTTCAACCTTGTAAGGTATCAGTGAAATATAACCAATATCTCTCTAGGCACCGTGAGCAAGGTGTCCACGTCTGGATTGCCCTTTAAACTCAAGGAGAGAAAAACAAGTAGCAAGTGAGGTGAGAACGGACAACAGCTCAATTAGCCTGCCCTTGGGTGGGTCCCCGCTAAGATCTCAAGCTGGTTTTAGCTCATCTTGTGCCATTACAAAAAGAACATATCTGAAGCACATCAGACTGGCCCCACCTGTACGGGCAGTCCAGATCCGAAATACCAGTAAGTTCCCTCTACATGAGAGATACGGCAACTCCAGACGATCGTTTCAACCTTGTAAGGTATCATCAGTGAGATATAGCCAATATCCCTCTAGGCACCGTGAGCAAGGGTGGGACCAGTCTGATGTGCTTCAGATATGTTCTTTTTGTAATGGCACAAGATGAGCTAAAACCAGCTTGAGATCTTAGCGGGGACCCACCCAAGGGCAGGCTAATTGAGCTGTTGTCCGTTCTCTCCCCCCAACTTGCTACTATATATAAATGTATATATGTGCATCTTCCTGCTCTGCTTGTCATGTATTGTGTTTGAATCTGTGAATATAGTGAGTTTACATAGCTTTATAAATGATGTGTTAATGCAGTGTTAAAGATGTTAGAAGTGGTTAGGTTAAGGACAGTGAGGGGTTCATTTCAGAGTTATATAATATAGGTGTTTAGTGTTAAACAAATTAACAGCTTGGGAGGGGTTGAAGTTGTAGTATAAAGGCGGTTCAGGATTTGCAGCTAGAGCTCGGTTACATTGAATATTGGGGTACACGTGGTCAGGGCCGTCTTTAAGGAGGGGCAAAAGGGGCAGCTGCCCTGGGCCCAGTTACTCCTGGGGCCCCTAAGGCAGCTGCCCCATGGGCCCCCTGCAGCACCTGAGGTAATCAGGGGCCACAGCCCTTTAATACTGCTCCGGACCGGGGCCCTGTAATATGTGGGTTGGCTGAATACATACTCGCAGCTAGCCTCCTCACACACTGCCCTGTGATCCCTTTTCTTCTCCGTGGCATGCTGGGAGGAAGTGAGGTCAGATCGCTTCCTCCTCAGTGCCGCTGGGGAGGGGGCACACACCACATGGAGGAGAATACAAGCATTGTGCGGGAGAGGGACTGAGAAAGCTGATGGCAGACTCCCATCAGCCCGGGCCAGCAAGCTCTCACTGCACCCCAGGGAAGCCACCCCTCTGTACCCAAAAGGTAAGGAGACAGGAGGGTTGCTAAATATTGTTTGTTTTTTGTTTTGCTTATTTCTGATATCACTTTTATTCATGTGTTGGTGTTTGTAATGTAACACACAGGGAATAAGTACATGTTAAAAATCCTAGAATAACCTGGCAGTTCCCTATTAAATATAAATGTAAAAAGTATTTATTTTAACATATTATTGCATCAAGTGTTATCAAAGGCTGTACACCATTTCCAAATGTCACTTTTGCCAAATTCTGGACCATGGTATGTAAGAACAGAGTTGAGACATTATATTGGCCAAGGTTGCTGGGAGTTGCTGTCCAAGAGCTGCTAGAAGGCAGAGATTAAAATATGTAAATGTACACATATATATGTGTGTGTGTGTGTGTATATGGCTGTGTCTGTGTCCTTGTGTGTATCTGGCTGTGTTTGTGTCAGTGTGTGTATCTGGCTGTGTTTTTCTGTGTGTCAGTGTTTCTGTGTGTATGTATACCTGTGTATGTGTACTTGTTTGTCAGTGTGTATGTGTACCTGTGTGTGTATGTGTATGTATGTGTCGGTGTGTGTAAGTGTGCATCTGAGTGTGTGGTAATGCATACATCCCATCATTTTAATGCCAACACAAATACACTCCTATATTCCATCTCTAGCACTGTACACATATACACCCCAGCATTTTTACCTTTATGTATCTGTGTATCTGAGTGTGTGTGTACATACCTGTGTCAGTGTGTGTGTGTGTGTGTGTGTGTGTGTATATCTGTGTGTGGATGTGCCAGTGTGTGTGTGTATCAAAGTGCTTGTATCTGTTTGTCAAAGGGTGTGTATCTGAGTGTGTGTGTGTATGTATGTGCCAGTATGTGTCAAGGTGTGAGCATGTGTCAGTGTGCTTATGTGTGTATCTGCGTGTTAATGTGTATATGTATATGTGTTATAGAAATCACACAACATGCAAACACAAACATTACATACAAACACACCAGTTTGCTGAAACACCAATACTACACACAAATGTACAAATCTACATCCAAACACCCCCCTGCATGCAAATACAAACATTACATGCAAACACATTCCTGTATTAAAATGCTAAAATTATATACAAACACCAACTCTACACACAAAAGTACACCTGCATTTAAAAGCCAACACTACAGACAATCACACATCCCTGCATTCAAACGCAAACACTACACACAAGTACACCACTGCATTCCAATGGTAACAGTACATACAAATACACCCCTACATGCACACATACACTCTATACAATAACATGCTGACATTCAATTGCACAAACACTGCTCAAAAATACAACCCTGCAAGGATGGTAGATCCCCAGCTGGCATAGCATCGCAGGAGTTGTATGACAGATGGGGATCTGTCTTTTCTTTACTCTTGTGCTACAGGGCAGGCCTGAATTTTTTTTTTTTGCACCAAGGCACTCTCTACATTAGTTTCGCCTCTAGGTTGGGGTAGAGGGAGTGATTGCATGTCCAGGGGGCCCCAGCAGATGCTTGCCCAGGGTCCAATCAATATTAAAGACGGCCCTGCACGTGGTGTTTTTAAGAGGAGATAAACATAGTATTAAGGCAAAGGCTTAATTTTCATGTTTAGGATTTGAGTGTGCGTCGCTCAGAGCTTCCCCAGCTTCTCCTGTAAGGCATATCCTGTGTGAGAGGCTGTAAGTGGGCAAATGGGAAGTGATCCCTTCCACTTCCTGTCCAGGCTCACACACAGACACTGGAGGAGCTGGGACAGCACTGAGTTTTACACCCTCTGTTACTGTTCCTGCAGGTCTGCTGTTAAGGCTAACTGGACTACAGACGACACTGGAGAAGGTTCCTAGTACGGGTGTTCTACACGCTGTTTTCTTATTTTCTTTTGGTGTGGTGTTGGGGGTATCGATGTAGGACATGATTAGTGTTTAATGTTTTAGTTAGTCTTCAACTTAGGAGGCAGTTAGCAGTCAGCGGCTAGGGACCAGCGATAGTGTTCACGTTAGGTCCTATCACTTTCAGCTACCCTGTGGTGCGGAGATTCTAGCGGAATTCTATATGTACACTCTGTATTGACATAAGGGAATCACTTACCCGATAAGGCGGCCTCCAGACCTGCTGGAGAGGTTACTTCTGATCTTTGAATACGTGTGTAATGTGCATGACCACTATAGGGGTATTTTTACCTCCAGATTTTGGGTTACTACCTGTAAGGATTTGCACCTTATAAATTGAATTGCACTTATCATACCTCCATTTACTTCA